>NC_069503.1:895581457-895798957 GCF_027579735.1 Bombina bombina | reverse complement strand
CCAAACTTAATATGTTAAATTGTGCAAACATGTGAACAATGAACTGAGTTTCCTTCTTCATAACAAACAGCGTATACTGCTACAAACATTTTACTATATAACAATGACAAAAAGAAAAAAAAAATAGATTTACTAAAAAGGCAAAGCAGAAATGCAGTGAATCTGTCAAAATATATGTTTGTTTCAGTATGATTACTGACAGAGGCTATGGTCTGATGGACCCTACAGGGTTGTATATGCCCCAGTGGGCAACGAATCAGACAACACGTCTCTCTCAATATAAAACACAAGCATCAGAAATGATTTACCAATTGTATACTCAATCTTTATAATAAAAGTCCTGTGCAGTATTTTATACAAATAGAATCAAACACATAATATAAGAAACAGTTAAATCAATTACAATAGCATATGAGACATGCTACAAAAATCTACTGCTCTGAAACAAATGTTATACATATAAAGACAGCCAAAAATAAAGATTGGAATCTGCCATTTTCACTCAAAAAAATAATTTTGGCTCTCTGTCTGAATACAAAGCAAAAGAAGGATTTGTTGTTAAGCTAAGCAAATAGCTTTACGTCTTTGTGTCTTGAACTATGGAGCTGTGGAGCATTCACAGATAAAATTGCCTATGTTATGGATAGCTAGTGTGAAATGCCATGTTTTTTACAAATTAATTTGAAAGAGAAAGTGATTCTATTCTACTTGTGCATTGCAAAGGTCAGAAATAATGTCTGCTTCCTAAACTCCTTGGAAGAAATGCTTTGGTTTTGTCATGCAAGAAGAGACAGAATGCGCAGACAAAAGGAACCAGTCTGTTCTAAAGTGATCTCTCTACCTGATACACTTTTCACTTAATATTACACAACTGTAATAGTTTGTGAAGTTCCCAGATTTGTTTAGAAATAAAATATTACTATCTTAAATGGGTCACAAATCAAATACACACCCATGTGCATAGTGTATTATAGTGTATTTGTATCATTTTCTACCAAAAAATGTATGTTTTTTTAGTTTCCTCAATCGAACTGTGAACTTTAGTTTAGGGCCAGGGGAGGAGCTATCATTGGTGCAGCAGATGCATTGGCACCAGGGTCCAGGTGCAGGGGGACATAGCAGATAGTCTCCGCATAAGCATGGGCAGAATGTGTACAACCATACATGGAAGCCTTTTATCTATCTATCTATCTATCTATCTATCTATCTATCTATCTATCTAGCAATCTATCATATATCTACTAAAAATCATTATACAGAGCTGCGTGTATATTATTACTATTGCTTATAACTTTAAAAAAGATTCAGCTTTTTAGGCATATAATACATAAGCACGGAAATAAAGCTTGATGGCTATTTATGGTCATCTATAATGAATCTCCACCAAATTAACCAATCTGCTAGTGGCTTTTAAAGCATATGTTAACCATGCGGAATACTTGGCACTGGATACACTATACTGTCAGCCAGAATTCACAAATGGAGCACCACGTCTTGCAATAGGGCAATGCTGGCGAGCTGCTGTGCTCTTTCATTACAATAAAATATACCAACAAGTGACCCCTTCGTGATGCCTGTCATACTTCTGTAGTTTTTTTAACTAGAAAAATATGTGTATAGCAAAATGGCTGTGTGATATTTATTTATTGGAGATGGAGACAAACCAAGTTTTGATAAAAATAAACATTTTTAAGAAAAAAAGGTGAATGCTTTAGTATGGTTAGCAATGTGGCCAAATAGTAACCACAACACGTTTGTGTATAAAAGTAATGCACTTCCTCAGAGTCTGTAATTACCAGTATATATAGGTATTCCCGACTAGGCTACTCCAGTCAAAATTGGAATTAGTCAATTATCTTCTACACATGGATTAACTATTTATTGTGATTGACTGGTTTGCCTTTATACATTGACTATATGCTGGGGTGTTAAAAATAGTCACAAAAAAAAATTGTAAAAATAATGCATATAATCGCAAAATGAAAATATAAAAGGAATATGCTTAATTACACACTCTTTAATGTCTAGCAATGATCATCAAGATACCTAATTTAGGTATGGGATTAGAATTCCAAATGCCAAAGATTTTTTATTTAGTGTACCATTTTAATAAGGGGATTCCTAATATCAAACCTGATACCAAATAGGCCATAAAATAAATACAACCCTGTGGACATTTTAAGCAAACAATTCATGGCTATGTATAGCACACATACAGCTGATAAAGCCCCCCCCCCACAATATTATGATCATTAATTCATAATTTGGTTGGCAATATTGAATATTTAATAAATTATTTTTTCTGTAAAAAAGATTAACCTGGATGTTTTTTTAATGAGACTGTTTTTTATATTCTCTGTATTTTACACGTACATTTTAAAGGGACACTTAAGTCAAAATTAAAGTTTCATGATTAAGATAAAGCATTAAATTTAAAAATACTATTCCAGAGACATAATTGGTGAGCTGAAAGAAGCATAAAGACACGTGGCATAGGTATCATGATCATTTTTAGCTGTTTACTGACTGTACAATAGAAGTTTACCCATTAGCAACTCAGCATAATATGTGACAATGAAAATGTTTACTTTCATTTTTTACAAAGTACATTATGTTTTTTATTAAATTTAACAAGATTTTGAAATGTCCCTGCACATGACAATGAACGTTCTTGAACAATTAATTGACTTACCTATGGGCATAAAAGTATAACTTTAAATTGCGGTCTGTCTCTAGCCTTTAGGGATAAATACTGTGTACAATGCTATACAGGCAAAATATTCAGACACATCACATGTCAATTTAGACAACTTGTGTCTTTTTTTGTATGCCTTACATCCTGATGATACCATTATCTGTAACAAAGAATCATGTGAACCAAACTGAGTCACATAACCCCCAACTCAGGTAATGTTTTAAAAGTACAGTTGTTAATAATGGTATTTAAAGGGTCAGTCTACCTGAAATTTGTTATTGTTTAAAAAAGATAAATAATCCCTTTATTACCCATTCCACAGCTTTGCATAACCAGCACTGTTATATTTATATATATGTTTTATCTCTATGATTACCTGTATCTAAGCCTCTGCAGACTGCCCCTTATCTCAGTGCTTTTTACAATCTTGGATTATAGCCAATTAGTGCTGGTTCCTGCATAACCATTATCATTCTCCGTGGGAGTTAGCACAATGTTATTTATATAGCACATATGAACTAGCACTGTCTGGCTGTAAAAAAAGCAAATAAAAAGCACTGAGATAAAAGGCTGCCTGCAGTGGCTTAGAAACAGACAGAGGTTTAGAGGTTATAAAGTATATTAATATAACACTGTTGGATATGCAAATCTGGGGTATTGATTAGTAAAGGTGTTATCTATATAAACAATAAAAAAATCAAGTAGAATGTCCTTTTAATGAAAATCTGTAAATCAATGGAGAAGCTTTTTAAATGAGGGGTCTTTTTGAATTTCTTTCTCTCTCTTTTTTTTTTTTTTTGGTGTGCTTGTGAGCAAGTTTTTAAATAACAGAAAAAACTCAGATACTTCTGCATACCCGAAGTTCAAAAGAACAATTCTTTATTAAGATAAGTGTCACTAACCGAAACACAGGGCCAGACTGGGACCAAAACTGACAAACATATTTTACTAGTTTGATTTACAAAAATATTTAAAGTTTGTAACATAGTTTTGCCACTGTAATTTTGTAATTTATTGTATTATATATTGTAATTAAATAGTAAAAAAAAAAATGAAATTCGATTAAAAATGGAAACTGTTTAAAGCAAGAATAACCGCTTATTAGACTGAGTAGTCACAGTTACTCAAAGTAAAAGGCACCAGAATGGAGCAGGACCAGCACTGACCTGGTTAACGGGTACAGTAAAGCAGTGCCAGTAAAGCAGTGACAGATAGGGCAGGCCCTGCATCATTACAAATAATAATGCTGGAGACTAGCTGGAGCTAGGGCCACATTTCCTGACCCACAAATGGCTCTGACCCACTGGGCAAATGCCCTGTATGCCCTATGCTCAGTCTGGGCCTGCCTACACATACACATAGACCTAGAAAAATCACATATTTTACAGATGTTTATAATAGGAACAAACAAACTGCATAGAAGAAGGATCTTAGTATGGAGAGGCAGAGAAAGTATAAGTACTATAACTAGGTAGAGGACCAGATTAAAGAAACACTGGAAGGTCAGGTTTTCTCCAAGATCTTCACTGCACAGCCCTGTTCTAAATATACAACTGTAACCTGTCTTCTCCTTCCCCCTTTGTCTTTGTCTTTTTCAACCCAATTAAATTCTTCCAAATAGTTTTTTTTTAATGTTAAAGTAACATGATCTGTTACTGACGCTTATAACATGATCTAATGAATAAAATGCTTTAATGGCATACTTCTTTCTTCTTGTAAAAACTATTCAACTAGCTTCAAGGAACATAATTATTATTGTCTACCATATGGCCTAAAAAAGTAATTTCCGTGTAATTAATGATCTTCTAATTTTCAGTGTTCAATAAATGATCTATTTTTGTCTCTCATTATTGCTTCTCTTTTTGTGGCCAAGGATGAAAGCAGGATGATATCCAGAGGTGCCAATCTTCCCACATTTTGCAGGAATACCAAAGCTTGAGTGTTATTTCCCACTGGTCCTCCTCTTCTTCACTGTTTCAGGTTCTTGTTCCAAACAAAAACCATGGACCACCCACGCATTGTGCAGAAATGATATCACCCCACCACTGCCATGCTCAAGCACCACCAATGCATACAGAATTCCACCCCCTTTCACATCCTAAACCCCGTCCACATGACTGACAACTCCACTCGAAACGGCAAAATCTTCCTGATTCGAGAAACAAGTATTATTATTCGGAGTTATATAAAAGTAACTTGAAAATTTATTTTAAAAGATAATAATAATTAGTACCAATTTTAATTGCAGTTTACAAAAATAAATAAAAGTGAATGTAAATTGTGATGCTTAAGTGCCCCGTTTTTAAAAATTAAATTAAAAACAGGGGCACTTTAATTCATCAAAATGAACATTTCACTTGTGTTGTGAAAATACTTACCTTTTAAACTTGACAGCCGCTCCAGCTTCCTCCGCCCGTCGCAAAGCCTCTTCCTGGGTCTAAAATGAGGAATCCGGCTTCCTCCAATCACGGCTTCGAATCAGACACTGATTCCCCTGGGGGGGAAGCAGTGATTGGAGGATGACCGATCCATCATTTCTGACGTCAGAAATGGCTTTGCGACGACCGGGGGAAGCTGGAACGGCTGTCAAGTTTAAAAGGTAAGTATTTTTTCACAACGAGTGAAATGGAAATTTTGATGAATTAAAGTGCCCCTGTTTTTAATCAAATTTTTAAAAACCGGGCACTTTAGCATCACAATTTACATTCACTTTAAGGGAAAAATAATTAAATTGACACACCATTTAATAAAGACTATTTTATATCAACCAGTTTAAAATATTGCAAAATAGTTGCCTTAGTTTTAGAAAAAATGTGCAAGATGTGTCTCTCTGGCTTTCTCAAACTCCACAAACATCCTCTGAAAGGCTGGATTTCATGTTAAAGTATATGGTTGCTGCAAAAATACAGTTTCTTATGGATTTGTTTCATTTATTTCATATACCTCCTCAGAGTCTCTGAGAAAGTACATGAAAGATATCAACAAAACTCATGTATGGTACAGCAGCTGTACTTACATTTTATATGATCTAATACACTAATAAAGGACTTCATTATTTTAATACAACTTTACCTCTAGAGACACTGCACTGATTAGTCACTGACTTCAAGTAGAATGTCCTTTTAATGAAAATCTGTAAATCAATGGAGAAGCTTTTTAAATGAGGGGTCTTTTTGAATTTCTTTCTCTCTCTTTTTTTTTTTTTTTGGTGTGCTTGTGAGCAAGTTTTTAAATAACAGAAAAAACTCAGATACTTCTGCATACCCGAAGTTCAAAAGAACAATTCTTTATTAAGATAAGTGTCACTAACCGAAACACAGGGCCAGACTGGGACCAAAACTGACAAACATATTTTACTAGTTTGATTTACAAAAATATTTAAAGTTTGTAACATAGTTTTGCCACTGTAATTTTGTAATTTATTGTATTATATATTGTAATTAAATAGTAAAAAAAAAAATGAAATTCGATTAAAAATGGAAACTGTTTAAAGCAAGAATAACCGCTTATTAGACTGAGTAGTCACAGTTACTCAAAGTAAAAGGCACCAGAATGGAGCAGGACCAGCACTGACCTGGTTAACGGGTACAGTAAAGCAGTGCCAGTAAAGCAGTGACAGATAGGGCAGGCCCTGCATCATTACAAATAATAATGCTGGAGACTAGCTGGAGCTAGGGCCACATTTCCTGACCCACAAATGGCTCTGACCCACTGGGCAAATGCCCTGTATGCCCTATGCTCAGTCTGGGCCTGCCTACACATACACATAGACCTAGAAAAATCACATATTTTACAGATGTTTATAATAGGAACAAACAAACTGCATAGAAGAAGGATCTTAGTATGGAGAGGCAGAGAAAGTATAAGTACTATAACTAGGTAGAGGACCAGATTAAAGAAACACTGGAAGGTCAGGTTTTCTCCAAGATCTTCACTGCACAGCCCTGTTCTAAATATACAACTGTAACCTGTCTTCTCCTTCCCCCTTTGTCTTTGTCTTTTTCAACCCAATTAAATTCTTCCAAATAGTTTTTTTTAATGTTAAAGTAACATGATCTGTTACTGACGCTTATAACATGATCTAATGAATAAAATGCTTTAATGGCATACTTCTTTCTTCTTGTAAAAACTATTCAACTAGCTTCAAGGAACATAATTATTATTGTCTACCATATGGCCTAAAAAAGTAATTTCCGTGTAATTAATGATCTTCTAATTTTCAGTGTTCAATAAATGATCTATTTTTGTCTCTCATTATTGCTTCTCTTTTTGTGGCCAAGGATGAAAGCAGGATGATATCCAGAGGTGCCAATCTTCCCACATTTTGCAGGAATACCAAAGCTTGAGTGTTATTTCCCACTGGTCCTCCTCTTCTTCACTGTTTCAGGTTCTTGTTCCAAACAAAAACCATGGACCACCCACGCATTGTGCAGAAATGATATCACCCCACCACTGCCATGCTCAAGCACCACCAATGCATACAGAATTCCACCCCCTTTCACATCCTAAACCCCGTCCACATGACTGACAACTCCACTCGAAACGGCAAAATCTTCCTGATTCGAGAAACAAGTATTATTATTCGGAGTTATATAAAAGTAACTTGAAAATTTATTTTAAAAGATAATAATAATTAGTACCAATTTTAATTGCAGTTTACAAAAAAAAATAAAAGTGAATGTAAATTGTGATGCTTAAGTGCCCCGTTTTTAAAAATTAAATTAAAAACAGGGGCACTTTAATTCATCAAAATGAACATTTCACTTGTGTTGTGAAAATACTTACCTTTTAAACTTGACAGCCGCTCCAGCTTCCTCCGCCCGTCGCAAAGCCTCTTCCTGGGTCTAAAATGAGGAATCCGGCTTCCTCCAATCACGGCTTCGAATCAGACACTGATTCCCCTGGGGGGGAAGCAGTGATTGGAGGATGACCGATCCATCATTTCTGACGTCAGAAATGGCTTTGCGACGACCGGGGGAAGCTGGAACGGCTGTCAAGTTTAAAAGGTAAGTATTTTTTCACAACGAGTGAAATGGAAATTTTGATGAATTAAAGTGCCCCTGTTTTTAATCAAATTTTTAAAAACCGGGCACTTTAGCATCACAATTTACATTCACTTTAAGGGAAAAATAATTAAATTGACACACCATTTAATAAAGACTATTTTATATCAACCAGTTTAAAATATTGCAAAATAGTTGCCTTAGTTTTAGAAAAAATGTGCAAGATGTGTCTCTCTGGCTTTCTCAAACTCCACAAACATCCTCTGAAAGGCTGGATTTCATGTTAAAGTATATGGTTGCTGCAAAAATACAGTTTCTTATGGATTTGTTTCATTTATTTCATATACCTCCTCAGAGTCTCTGAGAAAGTACATGAAAGATATCAACAAAACTCATGTATGGTACAGCAGCTGTACTTACATTTTATATGATCTAATACACTAATAAAGGACTTCATTATTTTAATACAACTTTACCTCTAGAGACACTGCACTGATTAGTCACTGACTTATCATGTGACCACTTGCTGTTGGCAAAGAGCTAAGAGATTGGCTCCCTAGGTCCATTTGACTTACCAGAGATATTACCAAGCTATTGCAGCAATGTGCAGTACATGGTTAAAAGATTCAGGACAAATGACATTCCTTTGCATAGAAATGCATTTTATATATAATGATCATAGGGGGGGCATAGACAGAGGTTATTTGCTTCTATAAGGATTACACTTTGACAATTCTACCTTAGGGCAACTTCTATCAGAATAGTTTCTTCTTACTGTCTAGTCAAATGATAAAACTTTTATAGAACATTACAATAACTTATAAAATGATATCTCTTTACTTGGCTATCCAATACAGCAAAATGGGGGACCATACAGGAGAACACATGAGCACTTCTTAAGCAGATTAATATTATCGGCTTGTGATGGGGAGTGCACATGTTGGACATGACATTGCCAGGAACAAAGACTCAAGGAGCGCCTAATTAATTTGTTCCTAAGGGTATTAGCAATGTAAATTCATCCATAATTCTATGATTTTTATCTTCCAGCCAATTGTAATAATATATACTCTTCTATTCTCTTACATGTTATGTTTGTATCTTTGTTATGTTGTGCACAGAGTGCAGTAATTTTTCTTCCATTTGTTATGGTTACAAATTAAATTGGTGTTGGAATCCTTATTAAAAGGACATTCCGGTCAAAATGCACATACAGATGTGGCCAAAAGTAATGGTGCCCTTCGATTTTTTTAGGAAAACACACTGTTTTCTCTGAACTAAGTAAAAATTGTTTAAAGTATTTGCTACAAACCATTCTTTATTTACAATGTAATAGAACAGAAACTTCTGATGTTTGATGAGATTCAAATCTGGACTTAAAGGGACACTGAACCCAATTTTTTTCTTTTGTAATTCAGAAAGAGTATGCAATTTTAAGCAACTTTCTAATTTACTCCTATTATCAATGTTTCTTCGTTCTC
Organism: Bombina bombina; assembly: GCF_027579735.1. Classification (NCBI taxonomy): domain Eukaryota; kingdom Metazoa; phylum Chordata; class Amphibia; order Anura; family Bombinatoridae; genus Bombina; species Bombina bombina. The sequence goes on along the minus strand of NC_069503.1, from coordinate 895,789,778 downwards.
TTGCTATCATTATTTGAAAAAGAAGGCATCTAAGCTTTTTTTTTGTTTCAGTACTCTGGACAGCACTTTTTTATTGGTGGATGAATTTATCCACCAATCAGCAAGGACAATGCAGGTTGTTCACCAAAAATGGGCCGGCATCTAAACTTACATTTTTGCATTTCAAATAAAGATACCAAGAGAATGAAGAAAATTTCATAATAGGAGTAAATTAGAAAGTTGCTTAAAATTTCATGCTCAATCTGAATCACGAAAGAAAAATTTCGGGTACAGTGTCCCTTTAAAGAAGGCCACTTTGGAATGATCCAATCTTTTCTTCTCATGTTGTGTAGGATGTTTTTTTATCTATGTTTTGGGTCATTATCCTGCTGGAGCACCTATGACCTGTGGCTGAGACACAGCTTTCTGACACTGAGCAGTGTGTTTTTCTCCAGAATGCCTTGATAGTCTTCTGATTTCATTGTGCCCTGCACAGATTCTAGGCACCCAGTGCAGAGGCAGCAAAGCATCCCCAAAACATCCCTGAGCCTTCTCCATGTTTCACAGTAGAGATGCTGTTCTTTTACGTAAAGGGACATAATACTCATATGCTAAATCACTTGAAACTGATGCAGTATAACTGTAAAAAACTGACAGGAAAATATCACCTGAGCATCTCTATGTAAAAAAGGAAGATATTTTACCTCACAATTTCCTCAGCTCAGCAGAGTAAGTTCTGTGTAAAAAGTTATACTCAGCTGCAGCCCAGCTGCAGGTAAAAAAATAATAAAAAAAAATGAAGAAATGAACTGCAGCCAATCAGCATCAGCAGTGCTGAGGTCATGAACTCTTTTACTGTGATCTCATGAGATTTCATTTAACTCTCATGAGATTTCATTGTAAACTTCCTTACACTGAATAGGAAAATAAGATGAGAGTGCACAAGGCTCAATCCTTCGGCTGTCCCGGGACAGAGATACTGATTTGTTGCTTAGAAGTCATTTACAATGGGATGTGGCTACTGAGGAACTTTTGAGGTAAAATATCTTTCTTTTTTTACATAGAGATGTTCAGGTGATATTTTCTAGTCAGCTTTTTATACTGCATCACTTTCAAGTGTTTAAACATTTGGGTATTATGGCCCTTTAAAAGCTTCCTTTTTACCTTCTATAAACATGGAGTTGTTGTGGTTTTACAAAAAGCTCTACATTTGTTTCATCTGTCCATTGAACATTCTCCTAGAGGGACGGTGGCTTATCACATGCATTTTGGAAAACTCCAGTCAGGCATTTTTGTGTTTCTCTCTTAAAATGCAAGGATATAAATAATTAATTTCAGCCACGCCTCTAGATGAATTAAAAATTTGAATAGAATCATAATTACAATATACATCTATTGGCAAAAAAAGTTTCTAGTAAAAGTTATCACTATTTTAGTGTTAGCATTTTTCTCTGCACAAGCATGTGAAGCATAGCTAGATATCCTCAGTGCACCAGCAATTTAAATAATGCAGTTGCTTAGAGAGCCAGTGGAGCTTGTATCATATTAGCAATGATGTTAATTATGTCATTACCAGATACTACAAGCACCTTTGGCTCTCTCAGTAAGTGCTGAGTTTAAAATGCAGGTGCACAGTGCATACTTAAAGGGACACTCTACTCCAGAATTTTTAATATTTAAAAAGATAGATAATCCCTTTATTACCCATTCCCCTGTTATGGATATCCAACATAGTAATATTAAGATACTTTTTACCTCTGCGATTTCTCTGCAGACTGCCCCCTTATTTCAGTTCTTTTGACAGACTTGCATTTAAGCCAATAATTGCAGACTTTTAGGTAACTACAAAGGAGTGAGTACAATGTTCTCTATATAGCACACATGATCTAGCAGTGTCTAGTTGTAATAAACTGTCAAAATGCACTGAGATAAGAGGCAGCCTTTAAGGGTTTAGAAATTAGCAGATGAGCCTGCCTAGGTTTAACTTTAAACAAAGAATGCCAAGAGAACAAAGCAAACTTGATGATAAAAGTAAATTGGAACATTGTTCAAAATTGCATGCCCTATCTGAATCATGAAAGTTTAATTTTGACTACACTGAGCCTTTAAGTACACTCTTTAAACAGTTATAACTTTTACTAGAATATTTTTTTGTTATAAATGTATATTACAAAAAGGCTTCTATACAAAACTAAAATGCACCCATGTGCATTACAATTTAGATGGAATGCCCTTTTAAGCTTTATTAGAGTTTTTTTTTTTTTAGCACATTATACATTATACAAATGTTTGTTTGTCAATTTAAAAAAATACTGAAACAGTGCATCAAATATGTATTGATAATTTAAAGCCAAACATTACATTTTGTATGTGGGGCTACTGTGTACAAAAAAAAACTTTACTACTATATAAATGTCATAACAATCACTGCACACTTTTTTTTTTAAAGGAAGGCATTAAGTTAAGGAGTTAATCAAAGTATAAACATCTAAAGAATAGTCAAGTTCATATAGTCAGAAAATAACCAGGATCAGCTGTGTGATGTCATATGTACACTAATATTAATGTTACATTTAGTGGTTTGTATAGCAGTATTACTTAAATGAATAGGCAGACGCCTCTATGACTGTAGGTGAGGTTGGATGTAAGGTGCTAGATTTCATAAAATAGTTTAGTAAATAGTCAAGGTTAAAAAAAAAAGACTATGCTAAGGGGTTCTAAGAGCACTTCACCTTGAATAACCTCAGTACAACTCAGAGTTTGGAGAATCTAGGCCAGTCACTGTATCTGAAATACATTCTTCAAGCACACTTGTTTTTTCAATACATCTACTTTGTTTCATAAATATGAAAAAGTTTTAATGCATAAATTATGACATTTTAGTAACAGACAATCCACTCATGTAATTTAACAATACTCATGAACTATAAGTAGATTATTTGCAGACCTATAAAACCTAAAGTAATGATTTACATCCTGAAACGTGGTGTGGGTGCTTGTGTTGGCTCTAGTTTGTGTGTGTGAATGTGGCAGACCAAGAGTAATTATTTATAACCACACAAAAAAAAAAGAAAACTCATGTAAAAACAAAAACAATAAAATGTTTATCCCATGTGAACCGCTTTCTATAATTTACGTGAGTCACAAATCTGTAGAGTTCCTTAACTCCTCTGTGTGGTGGTTTTATTCATTCACTGTATTCAAAGATAATTTGATGCTAAGCAGACACAGCAGGACTCCTTTTCTCTTTACAATATTACAGCTAATGCCAGCTGAAGTCTCCAAACCCCACGAAAGCTACATCCTTAGAAAGAGTACAGCAGGCCATTTACTCTTACATAGAAAGTCCATGGTTTGTTTTAACACTGTATACAGTTGATTCAGATAATGTGATGACAATGTTTCAACAAAAAAATTATAATAAAAAAACATTAGCATGGGCTGTGAAGCTGTAGTTATTCCAATCATTTATATATACTCAGTTGAAAAGAAAAACAAACTACAAATGTAATCATTAAGAAAACAGTTCTTGTACCTAGGAAAAAGAACATATTTGCTAAAAAATTCAGAATTTGCTTCCACCATGTAACAAACTGAACAATAAATACAAATCAAACATGATAATCATGAGTCAGGCCCTTCAATAGGACTTCAGTTCTTGTTTTCACCTGTGGTATATATACTGCCAGAGCACTATAATGCATTACTGGAACTGCAAGGAAGGATTTACTATTATTCCTTATGGCAAGGCCCATTGTATCGTCTACTGTAACATAATTGACTAAAATATTTACTGGGTATCATAAAAAATTGATAATGATCTTGTTAAACAAGAAAAATTAGAATTATATATGCCTCAAAGCTATTTCACATTACAAATATAGCAATATGTGATCTCATTGTTTTACATAATAAAAATGAGAGCATAACCTTTGTCTATTACAGTGCTTATTGTTCTAGGAAATAAGAGGGCAACAATAATTTAGCTAGGCTCTTTCATTAATGATATGAATGCCAATGTATTTCTGAACTAATTATATCCCTCATCAATTACTGCAGCAAAATACTTGTGCATTGATTTTATATTTTCAAAAATTGTAAACATTATCATGGATAAATGGACAAGCAGACAGTAGTAGATAGATAGATAGATAGATAGATAGATAGATAGATAGATAGATAGATAGATATAGATCGATAGATAGATAGATATAGATCGATAGATAGATATATATAGATGATAAATAGGATCTGAATTACATAGATTAAGCCTAAAACAGATAATCACCGCCTCCTTATTTTTACTGGTTTCATATAAATTACACGTGCATTAATGCAAGCAGGAATAAAAAGCAAGCTCACTGATGACAATGACCAGGCAACGTGTGTATACTACATAAGTGTGTGAGAGGTGGGAGGGTGTTTTTATTTACCTCCAGACCTGGCCGAGCTGCAGGATATGGATGAGTGACTGCAGGAACCAGATGCAGCAGGAGCAGGAGGCAGACCTGTTCTGGCTCGGTCTGGTGCTGATGCTGGGGGCAGCTGGCTTGTTGCTGGCCGTGGACGGCTGTCTCTGTGGGGTAGAAGGACGGACATCCACATCGACTCCAGTAGCAGAAGCCCCCGCTTTGCTGTCAGCCGGAGAGCACTGGGAGCTGTTCTCGGTGCTGAAATCATGCACGAACCACCTGAAGCTGAAAACCTGCACGGACATGGAGCCAAGGACCACGAAGAACAAGGTCAGCCCAAACCACCACCGCTGGCCCCGCAAGTAATAGTCGACTGAGAGCCATATATCGCTCCCTACATCGGCAAAGTAGACTGCCATGGCAGCCAGGATCCACAGGCAATCCCATATAGAGTAACGCTGCTGCTCTCTGGCCAAACGCAGACACAGAGCGGACGCTCCAGCAGCAGCACCTCCTTCTCTGCCAACTCTGACACCGCTACCACTGCTACAGCAGCACCGCGAGTTCCCGTCTGAGCAGCCCCCATCCCCTGTACTTGATCCGGGCTGGGATCCTGCTGCCAACCCTTGCACTGAACCCGAGTGATCCGAGTTCTGCAACGGTGTGAAAGCCACATCGCTCTTCTTCATCTTCAGCATCCCGTCTGATTTAGCGGCCATGATGATAAAAAAAAAAAAAAAAAAAGATTTGATGGATAGAAGGGTGAAAAGGGAGAGAGAATCCCTCCTTTATGTGACAGAGCTCCTTCTGTGTTCCTCCTCCCCTTTGGTTTTCCTCCTCCTCCTCCTCCTCTCACTCCCCTTGTCTCGCTTCTTTTGCTCCAGTGTTGTCACTGCTCTGGCTGATTGAATTGAACATGGGCTGGGACAGGAAGAAGGAGACCCGCCTGCCTGTGTGGAGACAGCCAACCTCACCCTGCAGCCACACAGCCTGGACCACATCACAGACCTCCTCCCCACCCTACTTCTCCTCTACCGCCGGATGGGGAAAGGAATGACCTCATCTCTTTCCTTCTCTCTTTGCCTCCCCTGTCTCTTACACTGGCAGTGCAGAGAAAGGAGGGGCTGCAGCAGGGCGGAGAGAGAGGTGAAACAAAGATAGCCAGTAGATCCTGTATCTCTGTCTCCTGAACCAGCATCAGCACCAGTCCCCACCCCTGCCTCAACGCATCTCTCTCATTTGTTCTCTTAAGGTGGATTACCCCATGTGCTGCTCTCAAACGACAGGAGTGATTTCATGTATATTAAAAATCAACAATTATTCTATAATATGTACTTAAGCTTAATAAGTAGATAAGTGGATAGCAAGTAGTGTGACTTAGGCTTGTTCTGTTATTGCTAGTCAGATATTGAGCAAAAACTGATTTGGCTGAAACAAATATTTACATAACATTGTAAGTGGTAAGTTGTGTAAATAGATGTACATTAAAAAAATGTACTTCTAGCAACTAATGTCAAAATGCTACACTTAGAGCACATAAATTCCATATCTACAACTGTATCAATCCACCTTAAACAAGACAGAGTTTGTGACTGAGGCAGGTGCTATGTTTGGGTGGGGGATGCTATTTTACTAGAGAAATAAAGGATTTTCTGTAGCTATTGGAGTTGTTTTAAAGGGTTAGTGAACACTTGGCAGCAGGAATACTGAAAGTTCACAAATACAAGGTACAGCTACAAAGGTTATGATATAAACATTGCATTTTTTTACTAATATTTATGTAGCTCATTTTTAGCTCTTTTACTTAAGCTTTGTGGGATGAATTACCTCAGCCCAGACCTCCCATGGATGAGGTGGGGCTTAGCTCAGTGATTGATATTTGAGAACAACCAATCACAACACATATGCAAATTAGCCACAGGTGCGTGCGGGCATGCTCACTGGCATCTTTTGTTTAAGATAGTCTCTCGTGCACACTGCATCCCTGCACAAGAAAAATTTAAAGGGACATAAAACCCAAAATTTTTCTTTCATGTTTCACATAGATCATATAATTTTGAACAACTTTCCAATTTACTTCTTTTATCTAATTTTCTTTATTCTCTTGGTACCCTATTTTAAAAAAGCAGCAATGCACTACTGGGAGCTAGTTGAACTCCAATGACAATATGCATTTATGTGCAGTCACCAATCAGCAGCATACATTTCAACAATGGATACACATGAGACAATTTAGATAAATTGGAAAGTTGCTTAAAATTTTATGCTCTGTTTGAATCATGAAAGAAAAAAAAAATGGGTTTCATGTCCTTTTAATAACCAGCGCAGTACAGGGTACGGCGCTGGTCGTTAAAGGGTTAAAGCCACTTTTAACACTCCTTCCTGACAGACTGGAGGGAGCAGTCAACAGAAGCAGCAGTTCTGACTAAAGAAAAGCTAAAAAGTCACAGGTGAGGAAGTGTGCACAAAATAGTTTCAATAAATATTAGAAATAATCTAAATATCAAAAGTCATATGCCACACATAATACAGCATTTAAGAAAAACTATATATTGCAATGTTATTTTTTCAAAGCTGTATTTATGTATTTATGTAAAAAACAGTTGAAGCATAGTATCAAACTATATAGTCAAATATGCACGTTATTTGTGAAAGCATGTGTATATAGTTGATCTGTAGAATGTGCTTCCAGTAAAGGTGGTAATACCTACAACTGTAATATATATACACATTGTTTTTTTTTATTTATATTCAGCACCACCTCTGCTTGTAGTACCCTCTCTGCATTAACAGCACATAATGGGGACAATTTATCAATGTCTATCCGACATGATATGCTGTAGCGTGTCATGTCAGACAAACTTTGCTGAATGCCGACAGCATACACTGTCGGCATTTAACATTAAACAAGCAGTTCACCAGAACTGCTTGTGCAATGCCGCCCCCTGCAGATTCGCGGCTAATCGGTCACTAGCAGGGGGTGTCAATCAGCCTATCATATAGGATCGGGCGGATTGCAGACCACAGCCTCAGAGGCAGCGGACCAGTTATGGAGCAGCGGTCTTAAGACCACTGCTTCATAACTGCTGTTTTCAGCGACCCTGAAGGCTCGCGCGGAAATAGGGACATCAAGCTCCATTCGGAGCTTGATAATTCAGCCCCAATGTCTCTACAACAATGCATAGGATGTGAATTATATAGCATGTATATTCATGTATTTTACTAAATGTATATCTTAGTATGTATATGATTCCTATTATACGAGTCAGCATTTATTTATGAAAACATTTATCTTTTAAAAAGGGCAGTAGTTCCATAGAATGTACTTCTACTACAATTGGTACAACTCAAATATGTATGCACACACACAATTTATCATGGCTCGAATGGGGCCAAATACCCCTGTTTCCGTGCGAGCCTTTAGAACTGCATGTGCAATGTTAAATGTGCAATGCTGTCGACATTCAGCAATGTCTGGCGGACATAATACGCTACGACGTATCATGTCCGCCAGAGATTGATAAATCGGCCCTATAGAATGTACTTCCAGCAGAGGTGTACCTGTAATATAAGCACACACACACTCATTCTTCTTTCTTTTATATTTTAGCATTGACCACCTCTGCTGTCAGTGCCTTCTGTGCCCCAACAGCACATAAACAACAAACAAAAAAATAACAGTGCCGTATAATATAAATTATATAGCACTTATTTTACATATTGTTTTCCTGTTTATATAATTCCTTTTATATGAGTTACCTTTTTGTGAAAACATTTATATATGAGAACTGCAGTTTATACACAGACTGTATTTCCTCCAGAAGGGGTAATATGTACAACTGTAATATATGTGCACATAGACACACACACATATTTCTTTCATTTAGATTTTAGCATAGACCATCTCTGCTGGTTGTACTTTCTGTGCATCAGCAGAAAAATAAATAAATATATAGTTCCATAAGATATGAATTAAATGGCATTTATTTTACATAATTTATATTGTTTTCCTGTTTATATAATTCCTAGTATATGAGTCAGTATTTTGTTAAATATATGAGAAGTGCAGTTGATACATGGGGGTAGATTTATCAAGCAGTGGATTTACCCCCGAAGTTTCAGGTCTGCCTGAAACATAGTAACATAGTAACATAGTAACATAGTAGATGAGATTGAAAAAAGACAGAAGTCCATCGAGTTCAACCTATACAAATCTAAAATATATACAAAAAGCTCCAGTTAAGCTTAAATAATCCCACTAAAAGGTGACCCATTTAATACTAGCAATCATATCCATGAATTTTGTTTATAGACAGAAATTTATCCAAATAATTTTTAAATGTATCTAGGGTATTGGCCTTCACTACCTCCTTTGGTAATGAGTTCCAAAATTGTATTGCTCTTACAGTAAAAAAACAATTAAATCTCCTTTCCTCCAACCTTAAATTGATACCTCTGGTCACAAACAATTTTTTTGGAATAAACAGCGCTTCTGCCATCTCTGTATATGGGCCTTGAATATATTTATATAAAGTAATCATGTCACGTCTTAAGCGCCTTTTTTCTAAAGAAAACAGACCCAGTTTGGTTAGCCTCTCCTCATAGGTTAAATTCTCGAATCCCCTTATTAGCTTTGTGGCCCTTCTCTGAACTTTTTCTAGTTCTGCAATATCTTTTTTTGCGATCGGTGCCCAGAACTGCACTCCATACTCAAGGTGAGGTCTTACCAGGGCTTTAAATAGTGACCGAATTATGCTTTTTAAGAAGCAGCGGTCGTAAGACTGCTGCTCCTTAACTCATCCGCCACCCCTGAGGTGGCGGACAGCAATCATCCCGATTGGATACCATCAGGATTATTGACACCCCGTGCTAGCAGCCGATTGGCCGCAATGTGCAGGGGGTGGCATTGCACAAGCATTTCACAAGAAATACTTATGCAATGATATCGATCAGCATTTATCGATGTCCGCCCAACATTTGCTAAATCTACCCCATAGACTGAACTTCCAGTAGAGGTGGTAATATGTACATATGTAATTTATATACACAAACACATTTATGTTTTTAACATTTATCACCTCCGCTTGTAGTACATTCTGTGCATCAACATCACATAAAGATATTTTTCTACAAAAAAGCAGTGCCATATAATAATTATAAAGCATTTATTTAAAAAAATATATATAATGTTTTAATGTCTATATAAATTAAATGATACATCAGCATTTATTTGTGAAAACCTTCATTTATTATAAGTGCAGTTGATCCATAGGGGCCGATTAATCAAGTGCGGACGGACATGATGTGCTATAGCGGATCATGTCTGCCCCACATCATTAAATTACGACAGCATATGCTTGTGCAATGCCATCCCCTGCAGATTCGCGGCCAATTGGCTGCTAGCAGGGGTGTCAATCATCCCGATGGGATCGGGATGATTGCTGTCCACCTCCTCAGAGGTGGCGGGTGAGTTAAGGAGCAGCGGTCTTAGGACCGCTGCTTCTTAACTTATGTTTCCGGCAATCTGAAGGGGAGCTGAAGGCTCATGCGGAAACAGCTGCATTCACAGCTACATAAATCGGCCCCATAGAATGTTCTTACAGTCAAAATGGTATTAAAGGGATATTGAATCCAATTTTTTTCTTTCATGATTCAGATAGAGCATGCAATTTTAAACAACTTTCTAATTTACTCCTATTATCAATTTTTCTTTGTTCTCTTGGTATCTTTATTTGAAAAAGAAGGAATGTGTGCTTACGAGCCGGCCCAACTTTGGTTCAGCACTTGTGTAGTGCTTGCTGATTGTTTGCTAAATGCAGCCACCAATCAGGGAACGCTATTAAGGCTTCTGAACCAAAAATGGTCCAGCTCTTAAGCTTACATTCCTGCTTTTTCAAATAAAGATACGAAGAGAACGAAGAATAATTCATAATAGGAGTGCAACTGTAATATATGTGCACACACACTCATTTTCTATTACTTATGTTGTAGCATTTACCACCTCTGCTGGAAGTAGATTCTGCATTCACATTAATATACACATTTGTTAATATTATCTACAGTATCTATCTATCTATCTATCTATCTATCTATCTATCTATCTATCTATCTATCTATCTATCTATCTATCTATCTATCTATATCTATCTATCTATCATAAATAAATACACTGCACAGGTTATTTTAGAAAAATAAAAATATTTACATGTAAATGCTTTATGTTGCACTACTATTTATAATTTACACATTAATTTATTAAATAGAAAAGTCTCAGACACTATTTTAATAAAATAATGCCCAGGGCCGTCTTTAATATTGATTGGACCCTGGGCAAAAATTTTCTTGGGCCCCCCCCCACCCCCACCCCATGCAATTTCGCTCTCCACCACAACATCCCAAAAAACAACTAAATCAATTTTTTTTTTATTATTAGCCCAGCGGTGGATCATCCACTGCTGGGCTAATCATTTAAAAAAAAAAAATAAAAAAAATTGCAATATGTGAAACTGGACCTAAGCAGAACTAATAAGTAAATAAATATATAAATTCCTCCACTGTGGATTCATTTAATATTTTTTTGAATGTGATTCTGGTGTGAGGTTACCTGGTTAAAGAGATTTAGGGCAGCCAACAGGAGCAAAGCAAGGTAAAGGAGGAAGCATGGAGGTGCAGACAAATATAAGTTTACTGACTTGAACAGCAGAACTACTATGGGAAGCTGTAAAATCTGAGACAGAGAGAAAATAAAAACTATAAAAATAAACCTTACATTAATGTGTGAAGTATCAGCATGACGCTATACATCAGCCACACCAGCACATGTAGCTTCTTTGCTAGGAACAAGTTCCCTCTCACCCTGAACTAGACAATGCTGCATGGGGAGAGGCGTGTTTGCACTCACTTATTCTTCCCACTGACACCTTTCTACATTGCACTATTCCAATAACAAACTTCAGTTAGTTGATCTTAGGGCCACAGCAGAAAGAGCAGGGCTAAGGGGACCAGTAGACATGATGCTGTCTGTCCAAGGCTGCATGGATACAGTGTGAGATGAGTCACACAGCCTCAAGACTGAAGAGAGCAGTGTATGCAGCTGCACAGATGCTCAAATCCTCATGTGCCTGCCGCTCCAGCTTTCTGCTGCATGTGCCTACAGTCAGCCCTACCCAGAAACAATCCCACCACCAGAGCAGTTACCTGGTAACAGTGGTAACCCCAGTAAGACATTTTCTGATGCAGTGGGAAATGGCTGGATGCCGAGTTAGGGCTTTGCATTCAGGGCTGCACAGTGCACATCTAAAACAGCACATGGCACTAGCTTGGCATGTCACATGACACGGGCACGGTCTGGCACAGTTTTTTTAAAAAAATATAAGCAGAGTACTTTTGACTGTGACAGTATTAGGACTGAATGTGTGTGTTCCCCATGTCACATCAGCAGTCTGGTATGAACCATTAAAAAAAAAAAAAAAAAAAAAATTTTTTTTTTTTTTTTAAAGGACTCTTGGGCCCCTCAACGGAGACTGGGCCCAGGGCAGCTGCCCCTTTTGCCCTGTGTTAAAGACGGTCCTGATAATGCCAATTACATTTGTCACTTATTATAAACTAGGCGATAAGCCTACCCAGAGGGCAGTCTATTTAAATAAAACTACAACCCCCAAAGCTAAAATTACAAAAAATCACAGAAAAAAATAAACAAAGCTATCCAAAATAAAAAATTTAAACCTAAACTAATACCCCTATAAAAATAAAAAAATCCCCCCCAAAATTAAAACATCCCCTAATCTAATACTAAACTACCTAAAGCCATTACACAGGCTTTTGTAGGGCATTGCCCTAAGTTAAACAGCTCTTTTACATTTAAAAAATACTAAATCCCCCCTAACAGTAAAACCAACCACCCACCAAACCCCCCAACATAAAAAACTAAAAATCGCCCCCAAAATAAAAACACCCCCTAATCTAATACTAAACTACCAATAGCCATTACAAGGACTTTTGTAGGGCATTGCCCTAAGTTAAACAGCTTTTTTACATTTAAAAAATACTAAATCCCCCCTAACAGTAAAACCAACCACCCACCAAACCCAACATAAAAAAACTAACACTAAAAAAACTAAACTACCCATTGCCCCAAAGGGGCATTTGTATGGGCATTGTCCTTAAAAGGGTATTTAGCTCTTTTACTGCCCTTAAAATGGCAATCAGCTCTTTTCCAGCCCATTAAATCCCTATTGTTAAAAAAAAAAAAAAAAAATCCTAACCCTAAGTCCCAAATAGGTACTCACCGTTCCTGAAGTCCAGCAGAGAAGGTCTTCTTCCAGGTGGCTCCATCATCTTCTATCTACATCTGGAGCGAAGGCGGTGTGTAGCGGAGGTGCAGAGCTGTGGATCCTCAGCGGTGGTCCTCACCAGTGGCCCGGAGCAGAGGTGCGGAACGGTCTTCCCCGACATGTGGATCCTCAGCGGTGGCGGTCCTTGGCAGCAGCTGTCCTCGGCGGCATGGAGGCTCCTCTTCATCCGACGTCCGTCGTACACTAAAGATTGAATGCAAGGTACTGCAATCAATTTGGGGTACCTTGCATTCCTATTGGCTGAAATTTTGAAATCAGCCTATAGGATTAGAGCTACTGAAATCCTATTGGCTGTTTGAATCAGCCAATAAGATTTCAGAAGCTCTCATCCTATTGGCTGATTTCAGCCAATAGGAATGCAAGATAATTTCAGACAATAGAAATACCCTGCATTCAATCTTCAGTATGCGACGGGCGATCACATTCTCCGGCGGAGAAGGTCTTCTTCCAGGCGACTCAGGATGAAGATAGAAGATGATGGAGCCGCCTGGAAGAAGACCTTCTCCGTCGGACTTCAGGAACGGTGAGAACCTATTTGGGGCTTAGTGTTAGGATTTGTTTTTATTTTTGTTTTTTCTTTTATTTTTAAGATTAGGCATTTAATGGGCTGGAAAAGATCTGATTGCCCTAGGGCAATGTCCTACAAGAGGCCCTTTTAAGGACTATTGGTAGTTTAGTTTAGGGATGTTTTTATTTTGGGAGACTTTTATTTTCATAGGGATTAGGATTAAGTTTTTTATTTTTTGTAATTTTAGATTATTTTTTTGTAATTTAATGTTAGGTTTTATTTGTGTAACTCAGTATTGGGGTTAATTTAGGGGGTGTTAGGTTAGGGGGCTTAGTAATTAAATTAGTTATTTGTGTTGTGGGAGGGTTGGCAGTTTAGGAGTTAATAGGTTAATTAGGTTAATTTTGATGTGGGGAGTTGGTGGTTTAGGGGTTAATAGGTTAATTAGGTTTATTGTGATGTTGGGGGGTTGACGGTTTAGGGGTTAATAGGTTAATCAGGTTTATTGTGATGTGGGGGTTTGTCGGTTTAGGGGTTAATAGGTTAATTAGGTTTATTGTGATGTGAAGGGTTGGCGGTTAAGGGGTTAATAGATTAATTAGGTTTATTGCGATGTTGGGGGTTGGCAGTTTAGGGGTTAATTAGGTTTATTGCGATGTGACAGGTTGTTATTTGCAGGTTATGTTCAGGGCCGTCTTTAATATTGACTGGACCCTGGGCAAACATTTTCTTGGGCCCCCCCCCCACCCCATGCAATTTCGCTCTCCACCCCAACATCCCAAAAAACAACTAAATCAATTTATTTTATAATTGTTTTCAAAATTATTAGCCCATTAGTGGATCCTCCACTGCTGGGCTAATTATTTACAAAAAATGAAATAAATTGCAATATGTGAAACTGTACCTAAGCAGTATTAATAAGTAAATAAATATATAAATTCCTCCACTGTGGATTTATTTAATATTCTTTTGAATGTGATTCTGGTGTGAGGTTAGCTGGTTAAAGATATTTAGGGCAGCCAACAGGAGCAAAGCAAGTTAAAGACTGAGGAGAAAGCATGGAGGTGCAGACAAATATAAGTTAACTGACTGGAACAGCAGAACTGCTATGGGAAACTGTAAAATCTGAGACAGAGAGAAAACAAAAACTATAAAAATAAACCTTAAATTAATGTGTGAAGTATCAGCATGACACTATACATCAGCCACAGCAGCACATGTCACTTCTTTGCTAGGGACAAGTTCCCTTTCACCCTGCACTAGACAATGCTGCACGGGGAGGGACGTGTGTGCACTCACTTATTCTTCCCACTGACACCTTTCTACAAAGCACTGTTCCCCTAACAAACTTCAGTTAGTTGATCTTAGGGCCACAGCAGAAAGAGCAGGGCTAAGGGGACCAGCAGACTGGATGCTGTCTTCCCAAGGCTGCATAGCTACAGTGTGATATGTGTCATACAGCCTCAAGACTGAAGAGAGCAGTGTATGCAGCTGAACAGTTGCTCAAATCCTCATGTGCCTGCCGCTCCAGCTTTCTGCTGAATGCGCCTAGAGTCAGCCCTACCCAGAAACAATCCCCACCACCAGAGCAGTTACCTGGTAACAGTAGTAACCCCAGTAGGACCTTTTCTCATGCAGTGGGAATGGCTGGATGCCAAGTTAGGGCTTTGCATTCAGTGCTGCACAGAGACATCTAATACAGCATATGGCAATAGCTTGGCATGTCACATGACACCGGCATGGTCTGGCACAGTTTTTTTTTAAAAAATATATAAGCTGAGTACTTTGACTGTGACAGTATTATGAATGAATGTGTGTGTTCCCCATGTCACATCAGCAGTCTGGTATGAACCATAAAAAAAAAAAAAAAAAGAAAATACATTTTTGTATTTTTTATTTTTTAGGACTCTTGGGCCACTCAACAGAGACTGGGCCCTGGGCAGCTGCCCCTTTTGCCCTGTGTTAAAGACGGTCCTGGTTATGTTATTTGCAGATTAGGGGTTACGTGTTTTTTCGATATTTCTTGCGGGCGGTTGCATGCTTTTTTTTTTTTTTTTTTCTTTAATGCTTTGGGTTTGCTTACGCTGCATCGAGGTGGATTCCGAAAATGACAGGGTGGTGAAAAAATCTACTTGCCCTGCGGTGGATTCTTTCACCACCCTGCCATTTTCGGAATCCACCGGCAAGCAGCTTTGCTGCATCCAGGTGGATTCTTTTGGCTGCGCATGCAGCCAACATTCTTTTGGCTGCCTTGCACAACCAACATTCCTTTGAGGATGCATGAGCAACTGGCGATGGACGCATTAAAAACACGATTATAGTATAGATGAAGACTTTTTGTTTACTTTTCTTACTAATTGTAGTTTAGTATTTTAAAAATTGTTATTTCTCATTTTATATGTAGACTGAATGATATGGCTTCAAAAATAAAAAGTGCAGTAAACATAGATAAAGATAGGCTTGCAAGGAGAGAAAGTTTGGTGAATATTATTGATGCTTCATTACAGTTTTGAACATTGAAGAGTACTCAGTAAACAACTGCTGCTTTTTGGAGGTTGACCAATTTTCTCTGTATTTTGAATGCAAAAAAATAGTAAATGCATAACTGTTGTTATTTAGTCTGCACTAGTTTTTGCAGCACAATTAAACAATTACGCATAACACATGCGCTAGACAATTGAAATTAAACAGTAATTTGTCCTTGTTTTGGAAAACAAATCAGTGCATTTGTATCTATACAGTTTGTTATTTACATTTATTTCCTTCTTTTAACAGAAAGAGAGAAATAATGAGTGCTGAGCATTTTAATAAACCATTGGCGATTCAGTCAGAATGCAGTGATATGTTGCATCCGTTAGAGGATGAGATAGAAGAGGAAGAACAAATTGTTACCAATTGGTTCATCTACAAAACCATCACAGATTGGCAATACTGATTGGTGCAAATACCCCTGCTGTTCTGCTGTGCCTACAGAAATTGACAGGGTTTTACCTCTTTTAGGCTTTGTTCAAGATTGCATTTTTGATTTACTGTAAAAAAACTGTTTAATTATAGAGCTTATATACAGCATCTACATAAGGACTGTATTATCTTTTGAGCCCAGAATTTATGAACATTCATATTGTGCTCCTCTCTTTCTTGGACCAGAAAAAAGGTGCATACCCTTCCCTGACTCTTAAACATCGTATCTCATATGTGTTCAATAGCCAAACACAGAAGTGAACAAACACCTTTATAAGTTAATGAAATATATTTCATATTTTCACTTTATTTTTTTAATTTATCAATATTTAGCCAAATGGAAAATATGCTTTCTTTAATAATTAATGAAATGCAAGGGATGCAAAGTATTTGATAAATATTATGTCTATGTGGCATTTAGCCATTAAATAGAATCATATTAACTGTAATCTGTCTGGATAATTTGGTATATTTGAATGGCAAAAAAAATAAAAAATAAAGGAAATTAACATTTAGATTTAATATACATTTTTTATTGCATGACTACAAACATCTATGAAGATATGCAAACCACATTCTTAAAAGTAAAATGCAATATTGGAAAATGTAATTAATAAAAAAATGTTTTTACATGTTGGGCAACCTTTTGCTTTCCCCAGAGAGTTTGCACAACTTACAGTGGACCACAACTGTTGCCAATGTAACTCTAAAAAATCCCAATTCCTCTTTCAGGTGAATATGACTGTATAAAAACATATAACCTATGTGCTAGTGTGTGAGAGTGAGAAAAACAAAGGACTGGATTTGTTATATGGCAAATTATGTAAATGCCCACCTCTCACTCCATGTAAGGAGGTTGATCGAATAAAATAACTTTGCAGTTCATTCCTAGTATATTTTGTCCTCTTGCTATAGACTGATCTAGAGAATCCAGAATCATCCTTAGAAAGAGGAACACATTGAGAGGATGCAACTACATTAGCTAAGGTAATAGCGAAGCAAGCACAGCCCTGATGAAGGAGCGGAATAAAGACAACAATATGGTAAGCATTGAAAACAAGAAATATATTAAACATACGGAAAACAGTGACTAAGGAACTCTAGTGACATAGCCATCATTTTAAAGGCTAGATCTGCATGTCATAATACAACATCAATAGAAAAGCTGTCTTCTGGGAGTTTACAGAGCATAAGAAGTAACTGAACTGCCTTTGTTGTCACAACTTTAGTTTCTTTCTGAGGTCAAGGTGACTCAATGTAAATCTGATGCTGAGTAGCAAGTTGTGCCTAGGAAATAACGTGATCTATTACTCTTCTTTCATTTCTGTACACTTTTGTTATGATGAGTGTTGTTAGATGTTCAGAGCTGTCAAGCAGGTGTGAAAGAAGAAATACATAGCATATCGGAAGCATTACAAAGGTTTACCTTTTGCAAATATATGAAACAGTGTAAATATTAGACATGTGAACAAGCAGAAAATTTGGTTCTTCCGAAATTTTCAGGTTGAGTTTTTCGATTGATTTGGGTTGTCAAAATTTTGGTTGCCAGCATGTTCAGTTCAGCTGAAAAAGAAAATTTTGGTTCGAAACTAAATTCATTACATCCCATTAAAGCCTATGGGAATACCACAAAACATTCCCTTTACCCACAAAATGACACTACTAGGAAATACTAACAAATCTAAACCTTCATTGCTAAGAACACAAGAACATTCAGGAACTGGAAGTTTTACAAAGAAAATTCAAACAATAAATAATAAAATCAGATTAACCAAACTAGGTTTCTGATAATAATTGTACATAACCTCCAAAAATACTTCTAGACTCAATTCCCAGATCTGTTTCCGAAGTCTTTGTAAAAGTCCTTTAACGTGAGAAAGAGCAGTATCTCTCAGAAGCCCAACTTAAACAGAAGGGAGAGATCTACTTTGAAAATGATGCTTTGGTAAAAGTAGGGAAGTTTGGAGAGATGCAAAATGGTGTGTAATGTGCATGGATACTGCAGTGACCACTGTCTTGTCCATTTCTTTTTCCTTACATGTGTGTACTCCACATATGGGCAAGACATCTTATCTGACTTCCAGGCCGGTCTCCAGCATGATATTGTCATCAGGAACTACTGCCTCTAGGACATAGGTATGGCCTGAAACAAATGGAAGAATGCAGAAATAAGCAAACAAAGTGTCATGAACCAAGCCTCCAGACTAAAAAGAAAAAGAAAAGTTATGGGAGGCATTCTGCTCAAAAGGGCTGTGTGGGGATTTGAACCTGTGGCTCTGTGATTACTACATTGTTTGCTTATGTGTTGAGCCACCGTCGGTTCTAACAGTTGTGAATTTCAAAAGCAATAGCATGCAACTTAAAAGAACTGGCAAAGCTGTATTTGTCTAATTGTATTTTCATCTGTGCAAAACACAGGTGCTCTCAATTTTGGTTATCCTCTGAGCCAATCCTGTGCAAAACCTCCCTATTTAAGGCTGGCTGTTAAGCTGCACATTGTTTCTGTTTTGTTACAAGCCAGAACCTGTTTCCTGTATGTTAGTACATATTTGGAGGAAGACTTCAGCTCTGCACCTGTTTATATGTTTGTTTCCTGTCTTGTGCAATTCCTGCACTTCAGTTACTACCAGGAGAAATACTTTACCTTTAAACCTGCTACCTGTTTACAAGTTTGTTTCCTGCTCTGTGCAAATCCTGCACTTCAGATATTACCAGGAGAAAGACTTTCCTTTTGAATCTTCATCTCTGCTTACACGTTTGTTCCTTTCCACTCCTGGCGTATGTGGACATAACATACCTGAATAGTACATATATATAATACCCTGCAAGCATATGTTCATTTGAAGTTTTCTGTTATTTAAATAAATCTATTATCTTTTCAATCTATATGGCTTCTACTAATCTTCATTTAAAGCAACTGTTCCAGTCAATGAGGCTCTGACAAAATATCCTGAGACAGAACATGGCACAAAGAAATGTGCCGATAGTCTGTTGCACACTGCTCCTCACTGTTCCCTAAGGTTTGGCCACTACAAAGCAGGAAAAACTGAGCCAAAACACTGCCAGTTTGCATCAACTCATACTTTTGTTCAGTCATCTCTTGTGCAAGATGGATGTCTTCCTTGCAAACTGTGAAGTGGTTCCTGGTGGCATACTAAGTAGTAAAGTTGCAGCACTTGTCAGGAGGATGAAGGAGTAGTTGAAAGGTTGTATCCTGGAGCTTCTCCATTCTAAAAACGTTTATTGTGACCGCTAATTGGCTGTCTCGTCTGCAATGTCTGTCCTGCTGCTGTTGCTGCTTCTGCTACGAGACAACATTCCAATTCTGATAAACCTAACCAGCTGCTGGTATAACATTTGAAGGGAATTGGGAGAGTGGGTGAATTGGCAGTAGTAGATCCAATGGCAGCACTGGGGCGAACACTGGTACAGGTGGTTTTGGTTGACATTTATACATAGGATGCTTGCTTGGTAACCTCAGACCTTTTCCGGGTCATACTGCTAGGCTTGGAGCCAAATAAAGTAAATTCAGCAACTACACTTTCAGTTCCCTTTATTGTCCTGTTTACTTTTACAGGTGGGCTACAGATGCTGCTGCTAATAGCTTTAGTACAGGTTTTACTTGCATATCCCCTACACCTGGTAGACATAGGATTGCCTGCTACAACTGATGCTGAAGGTGACCCTGCTGCCGCCGCTGCAATTGCCACTGCTCGTCTATATGCTTGAGTCAGAGACAGTGCTTGTCCCACTTCCGCCTATTAGATGTGCACTGTGTGCAATATAGCCAACCAAATCGAAATGATTAATTTCCCTTATCCAAGATGGTTGCTGTAATAACTGTATGAAGGAAGAGAAATGAGGGGGAGGATATTTTAGTGCTAGAGAGGAGAACTTGGTGTTAAGAGAAGTGTGGAGTTTGCACAGATTTGGAGATGGGTGAAGAATGTTGCTGTTTCTAAGCTGAAATAAGTTATTCAGACTGAGTGCATGGATTCAAGAGACAGTTCAGACATTGCTACATGTGGCTTCTGCAGACAGAGTGAAAACTTTTATTTGTACAGTGAGTGTGTCAGCAATTATTTGCTGCTGTAAGATCTCCTCAACTCCATGTTAACTAAATGCAAGAGAAAAGATAGACTAGTCATATCTGATGTGCTGCAGAGTTGTTGTATATTAAAGAGATAACCCAGAGAATATTCTAGCACTTTATTCTGCACAAATACGCTAACTGTATTGCACAGCCACATTAGATAAGGAAGTAACTGAGTTTTTTGGAGCTGTCTGTAGTAAAAACAAATGACTGGCTTTGCAGTATGAGACAAGTGGATTGCTGTAATGTTATTCAGTATTTCTGAGGAGAAGCGTTTGGGCATTGCATCGATCACAAGCAGCGCTCTCTAGCTTTGTTCATAAGCAGTAAGGGATTATTACCTCAGCTAAACTCTATTAAATATAGGAAACTGAATTTTACAGCGCCACCTCAAAGTATTTTGCAGTTATGTTTATTATTTCATGAGCTCATGAAGGACTTCTGAGTAAATAGGTATACTGATGTCATAAGAAGTTATTGTGAATAATATATATATTTGTATTCGTTACAATGTATGCTATTGGTTAAACAACTTTATAATAATCAAAGCAACATTTTAATTGAAGATTTATTTGTGTGGTTATTACATGTTTCTGTACTAAATTTTATAGGACCCCACACCCTATTACTCTAGAATGTCCCCTATAGGTGGAGGCACTACATCATACAGGCATCCCTTCTATACCTGATTTCAACCCCTCACCTACTCCCACTCTGCGGAGGCTTAGGTCTCATACACAAAACAGGTACACAGCATTACCCTATCACCTACCTCAGGAAAGGTCAGGAAAGGGTCTTAAAGATGGAGGCACTGCTGATATTGAGAGGCAGGGTAAAACCAGAAGAGATGCATCTTTTAAAACTAGAAGAGGTGAGAGTGTGGGCAATGCAGAAAAAGGTATCAATTGAACAGGCAGTGGCTGTGACTTGGCTACCAGTAGGAACCAGTCGGGATAAACTATGTGAGTCTCTCCAGAGAGCACTTCAACTAAAAGAGTACCCTAAGATAGTAGCATTCAAAAGAGTACCAGATGACACTTGGGGTGGCATATTAATAGACACCAACCAATCTTTCTTAGAAGTACCTAAATCCTCTGAGCTATAGCTACTAGGGCTACCTTCAGTCAGACTACCCTTCATTTATGCCATAAAATCAGAACTGCATATAGTCAAGGGCAACGAAGTTCAGTGTGTTAGAGGATCTCAAAATAAATCTAATATGGAGTCTAGTCTATCTGAAGTTCTGAAGATTTTGGCTACGAGCATCACAGATAGCTCACATACATACAGTTACCAGAAACTAAAGATATTTTCAGGAAACCTTCCTGTAACCCTAGGAGAGGAGGGTATTGAGGCATGGTGTGATCATGCTAACATGGTGCTGCAAGAATGGAGCTGCCCAGAGACAGTGAAGCATGTCCGCCTCTTAGAAAGTGTTAGGCCACCAGCACAAGTATTGTTGCAACACCATAGAGAGGAACACCCTGAAGCTGCTGCTCTAGTGTTAATATCTTTCTTAAAGACCTTATATAGTCCATTTGAAGATCCAGAAGATCTTTTGTATAAATTACGGTTTCTGAAACAGCGAGACAGAGGTGTCTGATTTTCTATTAAGACTATATGAGCAGCTTGTATTATTGGTTCAAAAAGGGGTATTGACCCGACAAGATATGAATAAACGGAGGCAAGATCAGTTCCTTCGTGGCATTATACCAGACCATCCAATAACCATCTTCCTTAGAGCCCAACTGCACTCTCAATCACCAAAAGAGTTGGAGGCCCTTATGCCCATGATAAGGACTCAGGAAGAAGAAATTAGTTTCCACACTGTGCGTAAGTCTGGTGAAGCTTGCATGGGTAAAAATGAGACTAGAAAAAAATTTGAAAACTCCAGAAATGCAGATTTTTTGTTGAAAGAACTTATGGAGAATAGACTGCCTGACCAAGTAAAGGCTGAGTTGGAGAGAGCAACACTACCTGTAAAACTCCAAAGTACTACTCGACCAAAAGGGAGTTGTTTCACTTGTGGAGAGATAGGCCATTTCTTAAAGGATTGCCCCAGCAAAATACACTCATACGCTGGTGATTTATTAAGAAGCTTTACAGTCATTAAAAGTTTTTAACATTTCTACACAGTCGCTGTTGGACACTGGATCTCAGTGCACCATAATCTATCATAGTTTTTATGATACTTACCTTAAACATCTTAAAATCAAGCATCCCTCTGAAATTGATTTAAGAGGTGTTGGTGGAAATAGTTGTGCTGTTGATGGAGTTGTCACTGTAGTCATTAGTATAGTCCAGTTACATAC
The DNA here is from genome assembly GCF_027579735.1 of Bombina bombina. Taxonomy (NCBI): domain Eukaryota; kingdom Metazoa; phylum Chordata; class Amphibia; order Anura; family Bombinatoridae; genus Bombina; species Bombina bombina. Next base: position 895,767,159 of record NC_069503.1, on the reverse strand, counting down.
TAGTATGATATACCTCATGAAAGTGAAGGATTTGATCTGCCCAGAAACCTGCAAATATTCTGAAGCCTCTATAATTTTAGGGACAAACACAAAATATGTATATTTTTTGCTATGGAAATTCATGATGGAGATTGTGGGGCAAGACATAGACAAGTCATTACACCCAGCTTTACGTCAGGAGGTTTAAAAGATATATTTGAGACAATATGCTGGTTAGTGCTACAACCATTCTGCCGGAGTGACTTACATTTCCCTAGGAGGGATGAAATAGTTAAAATATTTGGTAGTGTACCCTGACGGCAAACCCAAGGAGGACTGTTACATTCTTGAAACGCCAGATGAAGAAGCAACCAAGCAGGGCTGGATTTTGGTACCTGAAATCTTACACAGAAGAAAGTGTGAAGGTCCAAAATGTTGCCCCATACCCTGTTGGTATTGATTTAAATCAGGCATTCGGATAACTTTATAAAGTAGTAGACTCATCATTGGCTATTTGTAAATGTTTCTCTCTCTCAAAAACAGAAACAGAAAAACTACAATTTAACCTTGAGAGATCTACAAGGCCTGTGAGCAGTTGCAGAAGGCTATGGAGGCCCATGCAGGAGTTTTTTCTACTGCAGATATGGATGTGGGACGTTCAAAACATATGCTTCATACCATTCGTCTAACAGATTCTGCTCCTTTTAGGCAACGCTCTAGGAGATCTTCCTGATGTTGAGGATGTTCGTGCTGTTTTGGCTGAGATGGAAAAAGCTGGGATAATTGTTCCTTCTTGGAGTGCATGGGCTTCACCCATTGTAGTGGTTAGAAAGAAGAAAGGGTCTAAATGTCTGTGCATTGACTATTGGATTCTCAATCGAAGAACTGTACCTGACCAATATGACCTACCTTGAATTGAAGAGATTTTACATTGTCTTAATGGCAGCCGCTGGTTTATTGTTCTGGATCTGAAATCAGGCTATTTTCAGGTAGGGATGACTGAAGAAGACCAAGAGAAGACAGCTTTTAATTTGTCCACTAGGATTCTATCAGTTTACAAGGATGCAACAAGGGATTTGTGGAGCTCCAGCCACATTCCAAAGGCTAATGGAACGTACTGTGGGAGATATAAATGGACGTGAGTGTCTTGTCTATCTAGATGACCTTATTGTATTCGGTAGTACTTTGGAAGAACATGAGACAAGGTTGCTGAAAGTCTAAAGAAGAAAGCCTAAAGTTAAGTCCAGAGAAATGTAGATAATGGAACGTACTGTGGGAGATATAAATGGACGTGAGTGTCTTGTCTATCTAGATGACCTTATTGTATTCGGTAGTACTTTGGAAGAACATGAGACAAGGTTGCTGAAAGTCTAAAGAAGAAAGCCTAAAGTTAAGTCCAGAGAAATGTAGATTTGGGCAATAATCTGTGACCTATGTATGGGGTGTCTCAGTGTTGTTTTTAGGTTTTAGGCTGCCCTAGGCACTCAAAATTCTGCTGCCCCCCCATGTTTTATGCCTTTTTGGGCATAATATTTATTAGTTATGGAATCAAGAAGGAAAACTGAAATCAGGGCCAGAGGGCAGTATCACTCCCAGCATGGCTGCTTGCCATATTTCCAATCACAAATGTGATCAAAGAGTTTAACTATTACTTTGCCTACAAGAGGCATGTCAGGTGATATGGTCAGCCATACATAGTTTATTGTTATTGAGTGTAGGTTGTAACTAGTAAAGCAGCTTTCAATGCATTTTCTGCATCAGTACGGAACAAACTGAGAACCTACCAAATTAATTGTTACCTTCATTTATGCTGAATCTAGATTCTGTTCCATTTTACTCTTTCTTAATATTGGATAGAAGCAACAACCCCTGTCCCTGGGACCTATACAGGGTCTATAACTAACTAACTTAGAAACTAAGCAAGGTTTGGTGGATGGCTGGAGAAGAAATATACATAAAATTATTCACGCTGTCATAACCAAATCATCACTAAATAGTTACTTTCCCTGTGGAATCTATACAAAGCAGTTAATACCACATAGTGCATATCAATGGTTTATTTGAAAAACGTTATCTTGTATATGTCAGTTTTTAAAATACAAAAAAAACCCCAATCATTATCACAACAATCTGCTCCATATTCTGTATCATTTGTAGCCATGACAACTAATACAGGATCAACCGGTATCATGTATTTATATTATTGCTCGTTGCAAGTTAATTATTAACACAGGCATAGACCTACAATCAGGAGGGCAAGGTCAAAGACCACCTCACAGAAGATGGAGAGGAGAAGTGTACCATTTTTATTTTGATCTAAATAATTACACATGGTCCCCAGTCAGCGGATCACACTCTATACAGCACTTCCCATGGGGTTTAAAACTGCAGTAAAGTTGTAATTAATAGAAGGATATAAAGCCTACCTCCAGCACTGTCATACACACATCTGGTGAGACAGGAGTTGTAGAGTGACCGCACCTGTTCCACTTGTCACGTGTGCGTAAGAATTCCCTGGGGAATCTTAAGGTAGCCTAGCAAATGAGCTCAGGATTAAAGACTGAGCCCTGTTGATTTGTATAATGTTTTGAGCATAAGAAAAGAGTCCAATCCCTGCATTGGATTGGACTCATTTCTTATTCTCAAACATTATACAAACCAGGCTCGGTCCTCAATCCAGAGCTCATTCTTGTATCATATGAGTGCAGGTGACAGGTTTCTTTGCAACTTAATACAGCTGATGCCGCTCACTAAGCCCCCCACAGAGCACAATGGATGCAGTTGTGACAGTGTGGGCTGTGGGTATATGAATCAATCAGGCTGCCACTCAGCAGAGTATAAGTATAAAGCAAGGTTTAAAAAATTGCTGCCCCTTCCAAACTGCTGCACTAGGCCCGTGCCTTGTCTGCCTAGGCAGTGATACGCCCCTGGGGTGTCTACAGATGATGCTAAGGTGGAAGCAGTGACTGTATGGCCACAGCCTGACAACATTTGTGAAGTTTGATCATTTCTTGGGTTTTGTGGAAACTATGGAAGATTTGTGAAAGGATACTCCCAGTTAACTCGACCCCTAAATTACTTTCTGAAACATAGTGAAAATTATCCTAAAAAGCCACTAAATGCAACAACTCCATTGGGAACTCAGTGGACACCAGAGTGCTCTAAAGCTTTTGAGAATTTAAAGAAAAGTTTAACTGAAGCACCTGTCTTGGCTTATGCAGATCACGAGAAACCTTATGTGCTACATTTAGATGCTAGCTATGTGGTTTTGGGGGCAGTTTTACACAAGGAGTACCCTGGAAGGTTGAGACCTGTTGTTTGTCTAAATTGGAGTTTGTCTAAGAGTGAACAGAATTATCCAGTCCACAAGCTTGAGTTCTTGGCTCTGAAATGGGCAGTAGTGGATAAACTCCACGATTACCTTTATGGAGTAGACTTTGAGGTTCGAACAGATAATAATCCACTCAGCTAAATCTTGTCTACAGTAAAGTTGGATGCAAAAGGTCATCGTGGTTGGCTGCACTATCAAATTACACTTTTAAGTTACGTTACAAGCCAGGGCCTAAGAATATAGGGGCTGATGCAATGCCCCGACGACCAGGACTACCAGAACAAACAGATGATTCCCAATGGGAAGAAATTCCCATGCATCCGACATGATTCCCAATGGGAAGAAATTCCTTCACTTGGTGTGAGAGCATTCTGCAAAACCAGTGCCTTGCCTGAGAAGTTTAACAGAACTTTGTTAGATATGTTAGGGACCCTGTCAGAGTCTGAAAAGAGAACTTGGAGTTGTCAAGTAGAAGCACTATTGTACCTGACATGATTCCACAGCTTATTCACCATACGTCCTTATGTTTGGGAGAGAAGCGAGGCTACCTATAGATCTCCAGTTAGGGGTGTCACCAGATGGAGTTTCTCATGAGAGTCACTATCAGTATGTCAGGCGATTACAAGTTTACAAACGGCTTATAAGTTGGCTGAAGAAGCTACTGCTTGATTAAATTATCAGGATTTGCAACCAGGAGACTGTGTCCTTTTATGGAATTTAGGGATACCAGGCAAGCACAAGTTAGCTCCTAGATGGAGGAATAGTATCTATAGAATAATCAGACAATTACCAGGTCTTCCAGTTTTCCAGATAGCGGATGAAAACGGTGCAGCATGATGTTTCATATCATGAGGGCCAAGGCTCAAGCATGTCAATTAATAATGAATACAGTATCCCACATGAAGGCTCATCAATTCAATCAAACCCTGAAATGAGATCTCTGTTGCAAAGAGAGACCTATAATGATGAGCATGCCTCCTCTGTTGCCCCAACCTCTGAACCTGACCTGCTATACTTACCTAACAGTCCTATACCAGATAGGGATTCTCTAAACCCTATACACTATGATAGCAGAAGTCCCTATAGAGAGAAAATACCCACAAGAAAGATACATCCAGGGCCGGTGCTAGGATTTTTGGCCACACAGGCGAGGATACATTTTGCCGCCCCCCCCCCCCCATTATATACCATCCCATCAGTGCTTGCTGATTGGTGGCTAAATTCAAATCAGACAGACGGTAGTGCTGTATATATATACAGGGAGTGCAGAATTATTAGGCAAGTTGTATTTTTGAGGATTAATTTTATTATTGAACAACAACCATGTTCTCAATGAACCCAAAAAACTCATTAATATCAAAGCTGAATAGTTTTGGAAGTAGTTTTTAGTTTGATTTTAGTTATAGCTATTTTAGGGGGATATCTGTGTGTGCAGGTGACTATTACTGTGCATAATTATTAGGCAACTTAACAAAAAACAAATATATACCCATTTCAATTATTTATTTTTACCAGTGAAACCAATATAACATCTCAACATTCACAAATATACATTTCTGACATTCAAAAATAAAAAAACAAAAACAAATCAGTGACCAATATAGCCACCTTTCTTTGCAAGGACACTCAAAAGCCTGCCATCCATGGATTCTGTCAGTGTTTTGATCTGTTCACCATCAACATTGCGTGCAACAGCAACCACAGCCTCCCAGACACTGTTCAGAGAGGTGTACTGTTTTCCCTCCTTGTAAATCTCACATTTGATGATGGACCACAGGTTCTCAATGGGGTTCAGATCAGGTGAACAAGGAGGCCATGTCATTAGATTTTCTTCTTTTATACCCTTTCTTGCCAGCCACGCTGTGGAGTACTTGGACACGTGTGATGGAGCATTGTCCTGCATGAAAATCATGTTTTTCTTGAACGATGCAGACTTCTTCCTGTACCACTGCTTGAAGAAGGTGTCTTCCAGAAACTGGCAGTAGGACTGGGAGTTGAGCTTGACTCCATCCTCAACCCGAAAAGGCCCCACAAGCTCATCTTTGATGATACCAGCCCAAACCAGTACTCCACCTCCACCTTGCTGGCGTCTGAGTCGGACTGGAGCTCTCTGCCCTTTACCAATCCAGCCACGGGCCCATCCATCTGGCCCATCAAGACTCACTCTCATTTCATCAGTCCATAAAACCTTCGAAAAATCAGTCTTGAGATATTTCTTGGCCCAGTCTTGACGTTTCAGCTTGTGTGTCTTGTTCAGTGGTGGTCGTCTTTCAGCCTTTCTTACCTTGGCCATGTCTCTGAGTATTGCACACCTTGTACTTTTGGGCACTCCAGTGATGTTGCAGCTCTGAAATATGGCCAAACTGGTGGCAAGTGGCATCTTGGCAGCTGCACGCTTGACTTTTCTCAGTTCATGGGCAGTTATTTTGCGCCTTGGTTTTTCCACACTCTTCTTGCGACCCTGTTGACTATTTTGAATGAAACGCTTGATTGTTCGATGATCACGCTTCAGAAGCTTTGCAATTTTAAGAGTGCTGCATCCCTCTGCAAGATATCTCACTATTTTTGACTTTTCTGAGCCTTTTTGCCAAAGGAAAGGAAGTTGCCTAATAATTATGCACACCTGATATAGGGTGTTGATGTCATTAGACCACACCCCTTCTCATTACAGAGATGCACATCACCTAATATGCTTAATTGGTAGTAGGCTTTCGAGCCTATACAGCTTGGAGTAAGACAACATGCATAAAGAGGATGATGTGGTCAAAATACTCATTTGCCTAATAATTCTGCACTCCCTGTATATATATATATATATATATATATATATATATATATATATATATATATATATATATATATATATATATATATATATATATATATATACATATATATACATACATATATATATATATATATATATATATATATATATATATATATATATATATATATATATATATATATATATACCTGGTGGTTTAGGTGCTAGGTTACATTTAGCAAGGTGACATTTGACAAAGGCACAGTGTAATGATCTGTGATAATATGTAAAGCTCTGTCATATGCAGCAAGTATTTAAGTAAACATTTAAGACCTCTAAGCAGGATAAATAATTGTGGAGTGTTACAAGTTACTAAGTGTGCTTGCTAGTAAGATAAACACTAACTTAATCACTTGTGTTAATTTTAGCCTGAGGGATAAGACCCAATAATATGAGTAGTACTAATGAGCTTTATCTTAGGCAGGTCTTATATAGTGCAACAGGAAGCATAAGGGTTAAACATAAATAGTATATGTCTGTAAAGTCAGATTCACTGGTGACAGGTGAAATATGGAACCCAGACTGCACAGTTACAAACAGGAGTTTTACCTTCAATTCAACTGTTGTTTAAAGAGTAATGTCAAATGGGAAAACAGAGACTTAAGCACTCTATATACAGAACCTTAATTCAGAAGCAGAGCCTGTGAGAGGAATCCCAGATGCGTGTAGGTAGAATACTTGCAGGGATTAGTGAGCGTGCAGCGTGGTAATGGCTCCGTGTAGCTGGGAGTCTGTATGCTGTCTGTTTAGACAGGGAGAGTGTGTCAGAGCGGTAGCGTGAATCGGCGCTGCGGTGACGTCAGCGGCTGTGGCAGCTTGAAGCAGAAGCTGCTTGTAACGGCAAAAGGTTTCTCTGATCAGGAGAATCTTGTTTTGGTACTCTAGGTAAGGAGTTGAGCTGCTTTACTTTGGCAATAAACTTCAATAAACCAGCAATGCATCTTGGTTACAAGGAGATTAAATAGGGAAACCTGATCTGCTTAATTGAAATAAAAGGTGGTATGACAGGTTAGATACGCTGTGTAAGGTGGAATGGATTTAGACATGACATATCCCCCCTGCAAAGGAACCCCAAAGGTGTCAAGGCGCGGGTCTTTCAGGATGGCGCCTATGGAAAAGGGACACCAGACGGGGTGCAGAGAGATTGGAGGCCGGCTCCCAAGAATCCTCGGAAGAATCGAATCCAGCCCAATGCACTAGGTACTCAAGTTGACCATGGCAACGCCTAGAGTCCAAGATAGAGTGGACTTCATACTCAGGATCGGGTGCCGGGGAAGATGGTGGAGGGAGAGGCAGACATCGGGAGGTGTCACAAGGCTTGATGAGGGAGATGTGGAACGTCGGATGGATGCGGTAGGAAGAGGGCAACCGCAGAGTGACCGTGAGAGGGTTGCTGATGGAGATGATGGGAAAAGGCCCCACAAAAAGGTTGTTGAATTTCCTACAAGGAGTAGGTATCCTGAGATTTTTTGTGGCTAACCAAACCAGGTCACCAACCTTGTATACGGGAGGAGCCCGATGTCGGAGGTCATAGGAGCGTTTCTGGGTGGCTTGAGCTTGCTGAATGTTATCTTTGATTACGGTAAATGTTTGTTTGATAGAATTGATCAGGTCATTAACCTGCGGACAAGGAGTGTCAGTTGGAGGTAACGGATGAAATCGTGGGTGGAGTCCGTTGTTGGCATAAAAGGGTGAATACCCCGTGGAGGTGTTGGTAGTGTTATTAAAGGCGAATTCAGCGTGTGGTAGGAAAGATAGCCAAGAGTCCTGTTTGTTGGAGCAAAAGCATCTCAAATATTGTTCCAACCACTGATTGGTTCTCTCACATAACCCATTAGATTGCGGATGGTATGCGGTGGTAAGATGTTGTTGGATAGAAAGAGATTGACAAAGATATTTCCAAAACTTGGAGGTGAATTGTGACCCTCTGTCACTGAGGACGGATGTTGGGAGTCCATGTAGCCTAACAACCTCTTTGATGAACAGTTCTGCAGTTTTTTGAGCAGTCGGTAGTGATTCTATTGGAATAAAATGTGCCATTCGTGAGAATAAGTCAACAACGACAAAGATAACAGTCATGCCGTCGGATTTTGGAAGGTCCACTATGAAGTCCATGGACACACTAGCCCAAGGGCGTTCAGGAATAGGTAAATTCTGTAATAGCCCCAGAGGCAATTGATGTGAGGGTTTACAAGTCTGGCATGTGGGACAAGACTTGACATAATTGTTAACAGACATTCTCATAGATGGCCACCAAAAATATCTGCGAAGTAGATCTAGGGTCTTGTGTATACCCAAGTGACCAGCTAAGGAAGAGTCATGGGAGAGTGATAGGGCTTTGTTGCGGAGCGAAGGAGGTATATAAAGTTTGGAGTGGTTGCAGAGAACTCCGTTGACATCAGGTAAGAGAGGGTAAGAAGATTTTGTTGTATCCAGCTGTTGTTGGGTTTTTAGTTCAGCAAAATCCTTGGAGAGGAGACCTATGATGTGGGACTTGGGGATAATAGTTGAGTAGGATGGGGTTGTCTGGAGTCTAGCATCCTTACGAGAGAGGGCGTCAGCCTTCCCGTTTTTTGTTCCAGGACGGTAAGTGATGGTGTAGGAGAATCGGGAAAAGTAAAGACTCCAGCGGAGCTGACGGGCTGAGAGCGTACGGTTGGTCTGGAGGTATTGCAAGTTCTTATGATCCGTGTAAATCACTATGGGTTGTTCTGCGCCCTCCAATAAGTGTCTCCACTGGTCGAAAGATGACTTAATGGCCAAAAGCTCCTTTTCACCAACCGGATAGTTCAACTCCGCTGGTGTCAGAAGTCTGGAAAAGTAACATACTGGATGGAGTGAGTCTTTTGGAGAAGCTTTTTGTGAGAGAACGGAGCCGATAGCGTAGTCTGATGCATCCACCTCTAGGACAAACTGTGCTTTGCTATTAGGTAGTTGTAGAACTGGGGATGTGATAAACCGCGATTTTAGGAGATCAAAGGCGTTCTGTGCCTGGGAAGTCCATAGAAAGGCAGAAGTGGTTTTGGTCAGATTAGTGAGGGGTTTGGTGATGGCTGCGAAATCTTTAATGAACCGTCTGTAAAAATTTGCAAAGCCTAAAAAACGTTGGACGTCTTTTATATTGGAGGGTCTTGGCCAGGAGGTGATAGCTGTAATTTTACTGTCCTCCATCATGATGTTACTTTTACTAATATTGTAGCCCAAGAAGGAAACCTGACTGACATGGAAAAGGCATTTTTCCAGCTTAACATACAATTTGTGTGTCTGTAATCTGGATAGTACAAGCCTGACGTGATTGATATGTTCTGAGTAAGAAGAAGAGTAGATTAGGATGTCGTCAAGGTAGACCACCAGAAAAGTGTCAAGAATATCCCTAAAGATGTCATTAATGAAGTTTTGAAATGTTGCCGGAGCATTACAGAGACCGAACGGCATAACGGTATACTCGAAAAGACCATACCTGGTCCTAAATGCCGTCAGCCACTCGTCTCCGGCCCTTATTCTAACAAGGTTGTATGCGCCCCTAAGATCCAGTTTCGTGAATATAGTTGCGCCTCTTAACCTCTCAATCAATTCTGGGATGAGAGGTAGTGGGTATCGGTTCTTTACAGTACGCTTATTGAGTTCCCGATAATCAATTATGGGACGTAAGGACCCATCCTTGTTTTTAACAAAAAAGATGCCGGCTCCGGCAGGGGAAGTGGATGGACGGATAAACCCCTTCTTTAAATTCTCAGCAATGTAAGACTTTAGATGGATTAATTCGGGTCTTGAGAGGGGGTAAATATGCCCATAGGGTATGGTTACCCCAGGGAGAAGGTCAATGGGGCAATCGTAAGGCCTATGTGGAGGCAATGTCTCAGCCTCCTTTTTGTTGAAAACCTCAGAGAAGTCAAGATATGGAGAAGGAATGGTAGGAGTAGTTGTGGAAAGCAAGTTGGAGTTAGGAAAACACGTGGAAGTACAGTAAGGTGATGAGAAGGATAAGGTGAGAGAATCCCAATGAACCGTAGGTTGGTGTTTTTTGAGCCAAGAGATACCCAGAACGATAGGATAAATTGGAGAAGAGATGATATCAAAAGAGATAGTCTCAGAATGACCAGAAGTAGATGTAACAAGGAGAGGGATGGTTTGTTGAGAGACTGGACCTGATGCTAATGGTGTACCATCAATGACTTTAAGAGGCATAGGTGTGCTTTTGAACAAAAAAGGTATTTTATTAACTTCAACTAAACTTAAATCAATAAAGTTTGCACATGCTCCGGTGTCAATCATGGCATTACAGTTTATCCTGTGTCGATCCCACTGCAAAAGTAAGGGTAAAGTAAGATAGGTGGTAGATAAGGTTTTTGTATGTAAGCAATGTTTAGTTGTGAGTGCCTTACCTAACTTCTGCTTTGTGAGTAAAGGACATTCTTTAACAGTATGTTCAGTCCCCCCACAATACATACAGAGATTGAGTGTACGGCGTCTAGCCTTCTCTTGTGGGGAAAGAGGTCCTCTGAGGAAACTGATATCCATAGGCTGTTCAGCTGAAGAACTGGAAGTAGGAGGTGTGGGTAAAACCCTGCGTACATGAGTAGTAGAAGGGTTTCTTTCTTGTCTCCTCTCCCTAAGCCTACGGTCTATAGTGATAGTAAGAGCGTATAACTCTTCAAGGCGGTCTGGTATGCCTACCCTGGCTAGTTCGTCCTTAATGTCCTCCGCCAATCCTAGGCGATACTGGTTTTTTAAAGAAACCTCATTCCAGAGGGAATCCCTGGCCCAGATCTTAAAGCGGGTGATATACTCCTCTACCGGTGTTTTTAGCTGCCTGAGGTTTCTTAGTTTACCTTCTGCAGTAACTTGCCGATAGGGGTCGTCATAAAGGGTAGACAAAGCTTTGAGGAATGCATCTAAAGAGTTTAGGATAGGATCCTGCGTCTCATAAAATGAATCTGCCCAGGCCCTAGGTTCTCCCCTCAAGTAGGACAATATAGTGAGCACCTTGCTCCGGTCAGTAGCATAGGTCCTGGGACGTAAGTCAAACAATAGTAGACAGGCATTTCTAAACTGTCTGAAAGTGGAGCGATCACCAGAAAACTTCTCTGGGTATGAGACCTGAGGTTCAGCCTGGTGGTCGTTTCCGGTATTTCTGTTAGATAAAACTTCCCTAAAACAGGCTTTGAGGCTCTGGTTCTCTACTTGCAGCTCTCTAAAAGCCTGGGTCAGATTATCTAAACGTTGGTTAAGGCTGTGTAGTTGTGGGGTCACATCAGAAGGCTCCATTTTAATAAGGCTGGTTTATTATGTAATGATCTGTGATAATATGTAAAGCTCTGTCATATGCAGCAAGTATTTAAGTAAACATTTAAGACCTCTAAGCAGGATAAATAATTGTGGAGTGTTACAAGTTACTAAGTGTGCTTGCTAGTAAGATAAACACTAACTTAATCACTTGTGTTAATTTTAGCCTGAGGGATAAGACCCAATAATATGAGTAGTACTAATGAGCTTTATCTTAGGCAGGTCTTATATAGTGCAACAGGAAGCATAAGGGTTAAACATAAATAGTATATGTCTGTAAAGTCAGATTCACTGGTGACAGGTGAAATATGGAACCCAGACTGCACAGTTACAAACAGGAGTTTTACCTTCAATTCAACTGTTGTTTAAAGAGTAATGTCAAATGGGAAAACAGAGACTTAAGCACTCTATATACAGAACCTTAATTCAGAAGCAGAGCCTGTGAGAGGAATCCCAGATGCGTGTAGGTAGAATACTTGCAGGGATTAGTGAGCGTGCAGCGTGGTAATGGCTCCGTGTAGCTGGGAGTCTGTATGCTGTCTGTTTAGACAGGGAGAGTGTGTCAGAGCGGTAGCGTGAATCGGCGCTGCGGTGACGTCAGCGGCTGTGGCAGCTTGAAGCAGAAGCTGCTTGTAACGGCAAAAGGTTTCTCTGATCAGGAGAATCTTGTTTTGGTACTCTAGGTAAGGAGTTGAGCTGCTTTACTTTGGCAATAAACTTCAATAAACCAGCAATGCATCTTGGTTACAAGGAGATTAAATAGGGAAACCTGATCTGCTTAATTGAAATAAAAGGTGGTATGACAGGTTAGATACGCTGTGTAAGGTGGAATGGATTTAGACATGACACACAGGTTATGTGCCGAAACGTTATGTCTGTTTAATATTGGGAATAAAAGGATGTTTCATAAAGTCCAGTGAGTGCCTGCTTCTTCTTGGGATATTATATATATATATATATTTATATATATATATATATATATATATATATACATACACACACACACACTGGTGTATATATATATATATATATATATATATATATATATCCTTTTTCATGGCAGTGGAATAGTAACACAACTATATAATGTGAATAGGGTGGTGGATTAAAGGGTATTCTATTTTAAGAACGCTAGTAGGTTAAATGGTTAAAGATGTTTAACCTTTAGATTGTTGGGAAAGTTGTACCATGAATAAAAATGGGGTTCAGAAGTGTGTTTTATTCTTAATCAGCCATTCAGTTTTAGAAGCCAATAAATGTCTATTGTGATTATCAAGCCTTTACTTAAAATGTGCTAAACTGTACTGTTAACCATGTGAGTGCTGCAACACAAAGGATATGGCTAATCACAAACTAGTGACATTTTGAGACCCAAAGAGCAATATCACAGGCTTTTCCGAAATTCCGAGTGGTAAACGTGTGATTCAGTATATAATGGGGTTCAGAATATTATGGGATTCGCTGAATTTGTCGCTATAACTTTTCTTTCTCTCTCTGGCTACGAAAACATTTAACCATTTGGTTAACAAATAAATAACTGCTCAGGCTCTTAGTCTTACACACAGTAAAGCTTGCGTAAAATGTATTTACCCAATTACCTGCTCTCTTGCGGGGGTGTCCTGGATTGCGATCTCTGGTTGTCCCCACTCCACTTGGGGACTGGTTGCCCAAAACAGCCCCTCTCATAGCCAGATGATGTATGACGGATCACAGTACTGTCAGCAAATCCAGATCCCCATACAAAGCAAGCCGAGTGATAGTACCATGCAGCAGCCTCCTGAAACCCTGGTGCGGTGCCGGACACCGGTTAAACACCTGCGGCTGCGTGCGTGGTTGCAATAGGGTGGGTGTGCCGAAGGGGGCAGTGTTGGTTTGTCAGGACCGTGGGGGGTGAGCCATGCGCTGCGTGCACTGCTGGGCCAAAAAAGTTAAGGAACATAGTCACTGGGAACATAAAGTAAAAAAAATAACAAATCAGGCTGCTCTAAATTGCGCCCCCCCCCCCCCGCTGGGGTGCACTAAGGCGGATGCCTAGATCGTCTTATACAATCCGTCGGCCCTGGATACATCCCCCAAAGAAATTGACATATGATACACTAGGAAACCCTGGTTATAATGTTGAACCCTTGTTGTATTGATATTGTTGCTCCTGTACCCCTTTGCCGGGGACAGCAAGTTTCTTTTTCTGGGGGGAGTATGTAAGGGCCTTGCCCTTACCTAAGATGGCTGCTATAATAATGTATGAAGGAAGAGAAATGCCATCTGGGAGGGGGAGGAGATTTTAGTGCTAGAGAGGAGAAATTGGTGTTAAGAGAAGTGTGGAGTTTGCACAGACTTGGAGATGGGTGAAGAAGATTGCTGTTTCTAAGCTGAAAGAAGTTATCCAGACTGAGTGCATGGATTCCAGAGACAGTTCATACATTGCTACATGTGGCTGCTGCAGACAGAGGGAGAACTTTTATTTGTACAGTGAGTGTGTCAGCCATTATCTGCTGCTGTAAGATCTCCTCAACTCTATGTTAACTAAATTCAAGAGAAAAGATAGACTAGTCATATCTGATGTGCTGTAGAGTTGGTATATATTAAAGAGATAACCTAGAGAATATTCTAGCACTTTATTCTGCACAAATACACTAACTGGATTGCACAGCCGCATTAGATAAGGAAGTAACTGAGGCCCAGATTACGAGTTTTGCATTAGAGGCTATGCGGTGCTAATGAGCAGTTTTCACTCAACGCTCACTTATATGCAGCACTGTATTACGAGTTTTTAGAAACCCGTCGTTAAAAGACAAGAAATGAGCGTTGAGCAAAATTTTGCTCCTTGGGGCGTGGCTAAGAGGTGGCCATGATCGGTCGTTTTTCATGAAGCTCCTGGGACTTCCTAACTAATTCATAACTTGTACTAGATATTTAGACATTAACCCATCCACTAACTATAGCAATCTATTGCTACTTATTTTGTAATCCAGAACTGACCTAAGAAGGGTTTAGAAAAGTGCCCAGGACCTGAAATAGCCAGCAATGACTTTAGGCCGTCATCCGCATCTCCTACAGCTTCAACATACCTAGCAGATTCGCAACCCACAAGCGTTAACTGAATGAGCTTCCTCCTTACGGAATATTCATGCACAGATTTACCAACCTGGAGTTATGCTCTCTATCTTGAATTAAGTGAGGTGACGGCCTGTATTTTGCTCTCTAACCCCCCCCCCGGCCTACCGGGTATAACGGGCCTGCTTAACTGCTAACTTATAGGATAGGACTTTCAACTAACTATGAAGGCTATCCTCCTTGATCTGGGTCGGAAGATGGACGCAGAGTTCGCTGAACTTACAGCATGCATACTGGAGGCCCGCACAAAAGATGGAGCTTGGCACTCACGAGAAACTCATAGCCCTCCTGAGCCAGCTAAACACAACCCTCCTACTTTCCAGACCTTAGCTGTTTGTCCGGAGGCTCATACATACACACCAGAAGATTCCACTCCTGATCTCTGTATACACAGCTCAGAGTCAGTTGCCGCAACTTACCCGCACCGCTCTTTTGTGACTCCACAGGAATCATGGAGATTGAATGTCATCCTGCTCTCAGCCTCGAAGCGCCTGATTCCCTCCCAACCACCTTTCTCCACTTCAGTCATAACTGAGACAAAGGCGCTATCTCTCTCACCTCCGGTGTTCTGGTCGGGGGATGCGGCCGGCTCCCGCGTGGGACATCCGGAGTTTCTGCACAAACACTCTGCCCCAAACTCCCAAGTTGAGAAAAAGGTGACTATTGTGTTTATCTTCCTGAAGCGGATTACAGCTGAGGTTTTTCGGGCATTCTCCTTAGATATCTGTGCTGCCACCAATGAAGAAAAGGGCCTGAATACAAGCGGTTCACTTCTGAATCGATCCGGTGTGGGTTAGACACAGTGAAGATAGAATAACGCACAATAAGCGTCTGTTTAGACATGTGCCTCTGGACATTAGTGTTTGCTCATGTTTCTTTAGATATGTTCGTTGAATATTAGCTGGTTATTGCCTTGATATATATTGGTAATGTGGTGAGCTAGTAGTTGACCTCTTTACATGAACACGTAATTGTTTATAAGTTTCCTTTATAGGGGATAATTTATTGTATGAACTCAGTACAGATACAGTACAGTTGCTTAGCTTACTTGTATATTCATAAGATGGAACTCACGACCAGCCTATCTAGATTTCTATACACTTTTATTACTTATTATTTTTTTTTCTCTCCTCTAATTATTTCATTTTATGCACCATTAGGTGTAACAAATGGAGTTACATTCAGCTTCTTATGCATTACAGGGGCAGCTGGAGCAGAGAATACCATGTTATTGGTTTGCTGATTCTTGCATGCTTTTTATTTTGTGAGGGATTAGCAGATTACCTCCTAACATATTTTTGTTTAATCTAGTTGTGACTCCCTTGAGAAAAACCCCTGCAAATATTAGATGGGGAACTAATTGATTATTTTGCACACAAGCCTACTATTAGATGGAGCATATAGATTACTAATATAAGTCTATACACACCCCTATTGTTTTTTTTTTGTTGCACCCTTAGAATACATCTTTAGAACCACACTTGCCCCTGAAAATTAAAATTCACAGGAGTGGCTAGAGTATGGGGTCTCATTGTTCACTCTAACAGCTTAGATATTTCACATACACACCATAAGCAACTAGAATGGTTTGGGATATGCGCCCCTCATGTTTAGTAGTGGCTCTCATCCGCTTTTACACCAAATAGACTTCCATTCCCACCTTTAAAAGACCCCCCTTGCATGTTTCCCTACAGTAGCACAGACGACAAGCTCCCCTAGACTTAAATAGTCTTTAATATTCCTTCACACTTTGCAAAACTTTCAGAATCACCCCTCTAGTTGATAAGTGGTAAGTGCTCTGGAAATGCATATATAAGGATATATAATAACTAGAGGTACAAGTCGCTTGTTTATTACTTCACGCTATGCTCCTGGTTTCTATCTAAGCTCTGATGGCAGCTGCTTATGTTACATTACTGTTCTATATTGAATGCAACAGCAAAGAAAGCTCCCTTCTCTATAAGAGTAATGCTACTCCACTCACTTCCCTACTCCATTGATCCCCCCGTTACAATTCAAGTCTTACTTTTACACATTGGTATGGTTTTTGGTGTAAATGAACTCTATGTGCTGGACTCTTACTAGACAATACTCCATCCTGTATCTAATATTGAGTAATGTATGATGGCCCGTTTTCCTCCCCCCTCCTTCTTTTTGCAGAGCAGCTTTTGTCTGCTGATTTCCTCCCCCCACCCTCCTAAGCTAAGGTCCAAAAGTGACCATACTAGAAGCTAATTTCCTCAGTATTGTCTATATTAGTTTACACAGGTCCAAAAGTGACCCTTTGAGTCAATGAGGAATCTCCTGAAGCAATATCATAAAAAAGAGGTTAAAATTTCTGACTCATAAACAACCATTGCAATGTTTTGCTTTTGTACTATGTTTTCTTGAAGAGCTACTTTATTTCTGTTAATTATGTTTTATGATGTCTAATATAAATTGTATATTCTATGCAACCTCAATAAAAATATAAATTCAAAAAAAAAAAAAAAAAAATTTGCTCCTTACTCCACTCTAATACCAGTGCTGCTTAAGTCAGCGGTGAGCTGGTCGTACGTGCTCGTGCACGATTTCCCCATCAAGCAGCGTAAAACTCAGTAACACAGCCCCATTGATTCCTATGGGGAAATACATTTTATGTTTACACCTAACACCCTAACATGAACCCAGAGTCTAAACACCCCTAATCTTACACTTATTAACCCCTAATCTGCCGCCCCCAATGTTGCCGCCACCTAACTACTCTTATTAACCCCTAATCTGCCGCCCCCAATGTCGCCGCCACTATAATAAACATATTAACCCCTAAACCGCCGCACTCCTCCTCGCAAACATAAGTTAAATATTATTAACGCCTAATCTGCCGGCCCTAAAATCGCCGCCACCTACCTACATTTATTAACCCCTAATCTGCCGCCCCCAACGTCGCTGCCACTATATTAAAGTTATTAATCCCTAAACCTAAGTCTAACCCTAAACCTAACACCCCCTAACTTAAATATAATTGAAAGAAATCGAAATAAATATTCCTATCATTAACTAAATTATTCCTATTTAAAACTAAATACTTACCTGTAAAATAAACCCTAATATAGCTACAATATAACTAATAGTTACATTGTAGCTAGCTTAGGATTTATTTTTATTTTACAGGCAAGATTGTATTTATTTTAACTAGGTAGAATAGTTATTAAATAGTTATTAACTATTTAATAACTACCTAGCTAAAATAAATACAAAAGTACCTGTAAAATAAAACCTAACCTAAGTTACAATTACACCTAACACTACACTATAATTAAATAAATTAACTAAATTTAATACAATTAAATAAATTACATACAATTACCTAAATTAAATTACCTAAAGTACAAAAACAAACAAACACTAAATTACAGAAAATAATAAACAAATTACAGAAATTTAAACTAATTACACCGAATCTAATAGCCCTATTAAAATAAAAAAGCCAGCCCCCAAAATAAAAAACCCCTAGCCTAAACTAAACTACCAATAGCCCTTAAAAGGGCCTTTTGCTGGCATTGCCTCAAAGTAATGAGCTCTTTTACCTGTAAAAAAAAATACAAAGAAACTCCCCAACAGTAAAACCCACACAACCAACACCCCAAATAAAACACTAGCTAAAAAAACCTAAGCTCTCCATTGCCCTGAAAAGGGCATTTGGATGGGCATTGCCCTTAAAAGGGCAGTTAGCTCTTTTGCAAGCCCAAAGCCCTAATCTAAAAAATAAACCCACCCAATACACCCTTAAAAAACCTAACACTAACCCCCTGAAGATCGACTTACTGGGAGACGTCTTTATCCAAGCTGGGCGAAGTGGTCCTCCAGACGGGCAGAAGTCTTCATCCAGACGGCATCTTCTATCTTCATCCATCCGGCTCGGAGCGGCTCCATCTTCAAGACATCCGACACGGAGCATCCTCTTCTTCTGACGACTAAAACAGAATGAAGGTACCTTTAAGTGACGTCATCCAAGATGTCGTCCCTTAGATTCCGATTGGCTGATAGAATGCTATCAGCCAATCGGAATTAAGGTTGAAAAAAATCTTATTTGCTGATGCTATCAGCCAATAGGATTGAAGCTCAATCCTATTGGCTGATCCAATCAGCCAATAGGATTGAGCTTGCATTCTATTGGCTGTTCCAATTTAAATAGGAATACTTAAATAGGAATAATTTAGTTAATGATAGGAATATTTATTTCAATTTCTTTTAATTATATTTAAGTTAGGGGGTATTAGGGTTACGGTTAGACTTAGATTTAGGGGTTAATAACTTTAATATAGTGGCTGCAACGATGGGGGTGGCAGATTAGGGGTTAATAAATGTAGGTAGGTGGCGGAAATGTTAGGGACGGCAGATTAGGGGTTAATAATATTTAACTAGTGTTTGTGAGGCGGGAGTGCGGCGGTTTAGGGGTTAATATATTTATTACAGTGGCGGCGATGTCCGGTTCGGCAGATTAGGGGTTAAAAGGGCCTCGGTTTAGGGGTTAATAGGTAGTTTATGGGTGTTAGTGTACTTTTTAGCACTTTAGTTAAGAGTTTTATGCTATGGCGTTGTAGTGTAAAACTCTTAACTACTGACTTTAAAATGCAGTACCAGTCTTGACAGGAGAGGGTCTACCGCTCACTCGTAATAACGGCGATATGCAAGTCCCATTGAAAAAAGAGGATACGCAATTTACGTAAGTGGATTTGCGGTATTTGCAAGTCTCACCAAAAAAGTGAGCGGTACACCTGTACCTGCAAGACTCGTAATACCAGCGGACGTTAATTAGCAGCGTAAGGACCGGCTAACACTGCTTTTTAAGTCTAACACAAAACTCGTAATCTAGCCGTGAGTTTTTTGCAGCTGTCTGTAGTAAAAAAAATGACTGGCTTTGCAGTATGAGACAAGTGGATTGCTGAAAATCAGTAACAAGGTAGAGACTGTTATGTTATTCAGTATTTCTGAGGAGAAGCTTTTGAGCATTACATCGATCACAAGCAGCGCTCTCTAGCTTTGTTCACAAGCAGCAAAGCATTATTACCTTAGCTTAACCCCTTAAGGACCAAGGACGTATGCCGTACGTCCTAAAAAAAAAGACAGTTAACGCCTGAGGACGTATGGCGTACGGCCTTGGTCTTGGAAAGAGGCATCCTGCAATAACCCTCCTTGGCCATCCGATGCAGAGGGAGCCACTCTGTGGCCCTCTCTACACTGGACATCAATGGCCAGTATCGTTGGTGGCTGGGAGCCAGTCTGGGAGGCGGGTGGGCAGCCAGCGATGGGCCGTGTGATGTGTAGGGGGGCGGAATCATGGGCGGGATCGCCGGGGGCATGCACACAAGGGGGCGGGCGCGTGCACGGGTAGGGAGCGAGTGGGAACTGCTACACTGCAAAAAAATATTAAACAAAAAGTGTCAGAGAGGGGGATATAAAAATAAAATAAAAACGATCTAAGGGATCTGGGAGGGGTGGGGGGTTGGTCTTTGGGGGGGCAAGCTACACTACAGAAAAAATATAAAAAATATAAAAAAATATATTTTATTGTAAGCTGGGTACTGGCAGACAGCTACCAGTACCCAAGATGGCTACCAATAAGTGAGAGGGGGAGGGTTAGAGAACTGTTTGGGGGGATCAGAGAGGTTGGGGGGATCTACAGAGCAGCATATGTAAATATGCTTAATTTAAAAAAAAATCATCAAAGATAGCTTTTATTTTAGTACTGGCAGACTTTATGCAAGTATTTAACATGGCAGGGACAATTGTGGGGTGGGGGAGGGAAGAGAGCTGTTTGGGAGGGATCAGGGGGTGTAATGTGTCAGGTGGGAGGCTGATCTCTACACTAAAGCTAAAATTAACCCTGCAAGCTCCCTACAAGCTACCTAATTAACCCCTTCACTGCTAGCCATAATACACGTGTGATTCACAGCATCATTTAGCGGCCTTCTTATTACCAAAAAGCAACGCAAAAGCCATATATGTCTGCTATTTCTCAACAAAGGGGATCCCAGAGTGGCATTTACAACCATGTGTGCCATTATTGCACAAGATGTTTGTAAATAACTTCAGTGAGAAACCTAAAGTTTGTGAAAAAGCGAACAATTTTTTTTATTTGATCGCATTTGGCGGTGAAATGGTGGAAATATACCAAAATGGACCTAGATCAATACTTGGGGTTGTCTACTACACTACACTAAAGCTAAAATGAACCCTACAAGCTTCCTACATGCTCGCTAATTAACCCCTTCACTGCTGGGCATAATACACGTGTGGTGCGCAGTGGCATTTAGCGGCCTTCTAATTACCAAAAAGCAACGCCAAAGCCATATATGTCTGCTATTTATGAACAAAGGGGATCCCAGAGAAGCATTTACAACCATTTATGCCATAATTGCACAAGTTGGTTGTAAATAATTTCAGTGAGAAACCTAAAGTTTGTGAAAAAAATTGTGAAAAAGTGAACAATTTTTTTTATTTGATCGTATTTGGCGGTGAAATGGTGACATGAAATATACCAAAATGGGCCTAGATCAATACTTTGGGATGTCTTCTAAAAAAATATATACAAGGGATATTCAGGGATTCCTGAAAGATTTCAGTGTCCCAATATAACTAGCTCTAATTTTGAAAAAAAGTGGTTTGGAAATAGCAAAGTGCTACTTGTATTTATTGCAAAAAAAGCAAAGAACATGTATACATTGGGTATTTCTAAACTCAGGACAAAATTTGGAAACTTTTTAGCATGGGTGTTTTTTGGTGGTTGTAGATGTGTAACAGATTTTGGGGGTCAAAGTTAGAAAAAGTGTGTTTTTTTCCATTTTTTCATCATATTTGATAATTTTTTTATAGTAGATTAAAAGATATGATGAAAATAATGGTATCTTTAGAAAGTCCATTTAATGGTGAGAAAAACGGTATATAATATGTGTGGGTACAGTAAATGAGTAAGAGGAAAATTACAGCTAAACACAAACACCGCAAAAATGTAAAAATAGCCTTGATCCCAAACGGACAGAAAATGGAAACATGCTGTGGTTATTAACCCCTTAATGACCACAGCACTTTTCCATTTTCTGTCCGTTTGGGACCAAGGCTATTTTTACATTTTTGTGGTGTTTGTGTTTAGCTGTAATTTTCCTCTTACTCATTTACTGTACCCACACATATTATATACCGTTTTTCTCGCCATTAAATGGACTTTCAAAATATACCATTATTTTCATCATATCTTATAATTTACTATAAAAATATTATAAAATATGAGGAAAAAATGGAAAAAAACACACTTTTTCTAACTTTGACCCCCAAAATCTGTTACACATCTACAACCACCAAAAACACCCATGCTAAATAGTTTCTAAATTTTGTCCTGAGTTTAGAAATACCCAATGTTTACATGTTCTTTGCTTTTTTTGCAAGTTATAGGGCCATAAATACAAGTAGCACTTTGCCATTTCCAAACCACTTTTTTTCAAAATTAGCGCTAGTTACATTAGAACACTAATATCTTTCAGGAATCTCTGAATATCCATTGACATGTATATATTTTTTTTTAGAAGACATCCCAAAGTATTGATCTAGGCCCATTTTGGTATATTTCATGCCACCATTTCACCGCCGAATGCGATCAAATAAAAAAATTATTTTACTTTTTCACAAATTTTTTCACAAACTTTAGGTTTCTCACTGAAATTATTTACAAACAACTCATGAAATTATGGAATAAATGGTTGTAAATGCTTCTCTGGGATCCCCTTTGTTCATAAATAGCAGACATATATGGCTTTGGCTTTGCTTTTTGGTAATTAGAAGGCTGCTAAATGCCACTGCGCACCAAACGTGTATTATGCCCAGCAGTGAATGGGTTAATTAGGGAGCATGTAGGGAGCTTCTAGGGTTAATTTTAGCTCTAGTGTAGTGTAGTAGACAACCCCAAGTATTGATCTAGGCCCATTTTGGTATATTTCATGCCAACATTTCACCGCCAAAAGCAATCAAATAAAAAAAAATTGTTCACTTTTTCAAACTTTAGGTTTTTCACTAAAATTATTTACAAACAGCTTGTGCAATTATGGCACAAATGGTTTTAAATGCTTCTCTGGGATCCCCTTTGTTCATAAATAGCAGACATATATGGCTTTGGCGTTGCTTTTTGGTAATTATAAGGCCGCTAAATGCTGCTGCGCATCACTTGTGTATTATGGCCAGCAGTGAAGGGGTTAATTAGGTAGTTTGTAGGGAGCTTGCAGGGTTAATTTTAGCTTTAGTGTAGAGATCAGACTCCCACCTGACACATCCCACCCCCTGATCCCTCCCAAACAGCACTCTTCCCTCCCCCACCCCACAATTGTCCCCGCCATCTTAAGTACTGGCATAAAGTCTGCCAGTACTAAAATAAAAGGTATAAAAAAAAAAAAAAAAAAAAAAAAAAAAAAAAAATTTTTTAAGCATATTTACATATGCTGCTATGTAGGGTCCCCCCTTAGCCCCCAACCTCCCTGATCCCCCCAAAATAGCTCCCTAACCCTCCCCCTCTGCCTTATTGGGGCCATCTTGGGTACTGGCAGACAGCTGCCAGTACCCAGTTTGCAAATAAAAATGTTTTTTTTTAATTTTTTACTATTTGTTTCTGTAGTGTAGCTTCCCCCCCACAGTCCAATACCCCACCAGCCAAACCGATCACCAAAATAAACATATTAACCCCTTTGATCCCCACTTCTAACAAAAAAAATTTCTGTAGCGTAGTGGTTCCCACCCGCTCCCTCCCCGTGCACGCGCCCGCCCGGCCTCCCCGTGCACGTGCGCGCGTCCGTGCGCGTCCCCCGGTCGTCCCCGCCCCGATCCCGCCCCCCTCCGCATCACAAAGGCCATCGATGGCCGCCACCCACCTCCCACACCGGCTCCCATCCACCAACGAACGTAGCCGTTAATGTCCGGTGCAGAGAGGGCCACAGAGTGGCTCTCTCTGCACCGGATGGCTACAAATGGTTATTGCAGGATGCCTCGATATCGAGGCATCACTGCAATAACCGGAAAGCAGCTGGAAGCGAGCAGGATCGCTTCCAGCTGCTTTCCAAACCGAGGACGTGCAGGGTACGTTCTCAGGCATTAACTGCCTTTTTTTTGAGGACGTACCCTGCACGTCCTCGGTCATTAAGGGGTTAAGGGGTTAAAGATACACTGAACCGAAATTTTTTCTTTCATGGTTCAGATAGAGCATTCAGTTTTAAGCAACTTTATAATTTACACCTATTATCAATTTTTCTTTGTTCACTTGCTTTCTTTATTTGAAAAAGAAGGCATCTAAGCAAATTTTTTGGTTCAGTACCATGGAAAGCACTTGTTTATTGGTGGGTGAATTTATCCACCAATCAGCAAGAACAACCCAGTTTGTTCACTAAAAATGGGCCGGCATCTAAACTTACATTCTTGCATTTCAAATTAAGATACCAAGAGAATGAAGACAATTTGATAATAGGAGTCAATTAGAAAGTTGCATAAAAGTACATGCTCTATCTGAATCACAAAAGAAAACATTTAGGTTCAGTGTCCCTTTAACTCTATTAAGTATAGGAAACTGAATTGTACAGCGCCACCTCAAAGTATTTTGCAACAACACTTATGTTTATTATTTCATAAGCTCATGAAGGACTTCTGAGTAAATAGGTATACTGATGTCATAAGAAGTTATTGTGAATAAAATATATTGGTATTTGTTACACTGTATGCTATTGGTTAAACAACTTTATAATAATTAAAGCAACATTTTATTTGAAGATTTCTTTGTGTGGTTATTACATGTTTCTGTACTAAAATCTTATAGGACCCCACACCCTATTACTCTAGGCACTGCATCATACAGGCATCCCTTCTATACCTGATTTCAACGCCTCACCTACTCCCACTCTGCGCAGTCATAGGTCTCATACATGAAACAGGTACACAGCATTACACTATCACCTACCTCAGGGAAGGGCAGGAAAGCGTGTTAAAATTATATGCACTAGTATGTTGAATATTAATATTTTACACCTAATATAAAAAGTTTGGTACGTAACTACTATGGTGATGTAGAAGGACTGTAGCAAGCTGTCAGGTAACCACAGTGCCCACACTGCAATAGCAATTATGTTATCAATTAGATGAAGAGTAATAGTATTTATTTGCTAACTATATAAAACAAAAAAAAAGGTGGTAATGTGCACTATCTACAAGAAAAAAAATTAAAATTTGCACACAAATAGTTAAAGTTTTATTCTAAAATATTTGGCACCAATAAAAAAAACAAGCAGTCCAGTACAGTCACAAGCTATTACTGGCCACACAGCAAAGTTTAGGTTCAGCTTTTAAAGTTTAACTGACTGCAGAATTAGATAAAATAGTTTTCCTACACAGAAAGGGTTAAAGTTTAATTCTAAAATGTTTGGTACCTCCAAAAAAGCAAGGGGGCCATTGACTGCCTACATAGCAAAAGTTAACTTTACATGTAACTTTTATATCAAAAGTTTAACTGTCTGCAAAATTAGATATAATTGTTTTTCTGCACACAAAGAGCCAGCTTACAAGTGGAGCGCTAACAGTTATGCGCAAGCGAAAAAGGGTTTATAGTGGGTGTTTGCGTGCATCAGATTTTCCGCTCATATTAAAAGTTGAAAGTAAACGCCATCGCTTGAGCGCAAACGCGATTAACTCTAGACTGATTACTGTGTCCTCTGAGCTCTGGTTAACTGTTTAGCAAAACAAAAAAGTTGCACAAAACACATCAAAAATACATTAAAAAGTACTGCTACACTCATAATAGCACCATCTAATAAAATTATTAAAAAAAAAAAAAAGAATTGCTAGAAAAATTGTTAGAAAAAAAGGCAGTTAAGTAGATGAAAACATGTGAAAGCATATTTATGCAATGCTCATTTTTAATAAAATGTTAGACTGTGTGTTTCCAGTAAATATTTCATATCCCAATGTTTTGCACATAGCAGAATATGTTCTATGTATTTTTAAATAGTTATTCCTATATATATAAATATATTCAAGGCCCATATACAGAGATGGCAGAAGCTCTGTTTATTCCAAGAAAATTGTTTCTGACAAGAGGTCACAATTTAAGGTTGGAGGAAAGGAGATTTAATCTCCTGCAACGGAAACGTTTTCTCACTGTAAGAGCAATAAAATTGTGTAACTCATTACCAAAGAAGGTAGTGAATGCCAATACCCTAGATACATTTAAAAATAGCCTGGATACATTTCTGTATATAAACAAAATTCATGGATATGATTGCTAGTATTAAATGGGTCACATTTTAGTGGGGTTATTTAAGCTTAACTGGAGCTTTTTGTAAGTATTTTAGATTTGTATAGGTTGAACTCGATGGACTTCGGTCTCTTTTCAACCTTATCTACTATGTTACTATATATCTATACCTATATATAGGTATAGATACATACTGTACCAAAATACCATCAGATATATGTAGAAATATGTATTTAATAATAACTAGAACATATTCTGCTATGTGAAGATCATTGGAATGTGAAATATTCATATTTTCATGTCGGTTTAGCACACTTAAGAATATACGATCGGGTTTGCGCATGAGTAGGATGTTAGGTTTTTTTCTCCACTTTTTTTGTTCTGCTATTTACATTCATTTGTAATTTGTAATATGAGCGCAACCCAACGCACACAAAAAGCTTACTTCTAGTGCAGTTAATGCTCGAGTTGGAGCGTTAAATAATGCTCCACTTGTAATCTGGCCCAAAGAGCGCAAGGAGGCCAGTACAGTTGCAAGCTATGGCTGGCCACACAGCAAAGTGAACTTTGCATGCAGTTTTTAAATCAAAGTTTAACTGACTGCAGAAATAAATAAAATTATTTTTCTGCACAAAAAGGGTGAAGCAAACTTAAATTAAATGTTTCCCCCCCAAGTCAGCTGCCGTATAATGTAATTAGTAGTATAGCCACACAGCTATGCCCCACAGCTACCTATGATTAACTAAAACTACAACAACACTAAAATAAAAATATATATAATTCCCTAGTCTCTAGAGTAAAAAATATTTTACAGTAGTACACTGCACTTCAAGAAAAATTGATTCTGCACAATTTTACAACAAAAATAGCACATCTACCTCAGATAGGCACACAATACTACCCAGCTCAAAACCAGAAGTAGAAATGACTATAAGGTGTCTGATGTTCACTGTTCAGTAGACTAACACACCTCCCTATGCTAGGCTAACAGTGGATTGGACAAGCCTGTTTGGGATTTAATGCCTGAATTGCTGACTATCACATCAATCATTTAGTGATGCTCTGTCACGATTGGACATAGAATGTTGTACACATAAATGGTCAGAGTCCCTGTACATCACTGCAAACAAAGGAGCTCATTTGTCAAACAATCTCAGGCTCCCTCCCCCTCTCATGCAAAAAGTTCTGTCTAATTTCCATTCGCCCCCTCGGTATGACGCCGAAGGCATGAATGGCCCAATATTAGGCTGAATTTGTGTTTAGCCGAAAAATTTAGTGAGTTCACATTTCACAATGGGTTGATTTTCAATATACTCTTTAATTAATGTCAAGGATCACATAAAGGGACAGTGTACACCAATATTTTTATTGTTGAAAAAGATAGATAAAACGCTAGATAATCCCTTTATTACCCATTCCACAGTTTTGCATATCAACACGGTTTTATTATTATACTTTTAACCTCTGTAATTACCTTGTATCTAAGCCTCTTCAGAATGCCCCTTCATTTTAGTTCTTTTGCCAGACTTGCATTTTAGCCAATCAGTGCAGACTCATAAATAACTCCACCTGGAGTGAGCACAATGTTATCTATATGGCACATATGAACTAGCGCTGTCTGTGAAAAAACTGTCAAAATGCACTAAGATATGAGACAGCCTTCAAGGTCTTAGGAATTAGCATATGAACCTATTTAGGTTTAGCTTTAAACAAAAAATACCAAGTGAACAAAGCAAATTTGATGATAAAAGTAAACCGGAAAGTTATTTAAAATTGCATGCCCTATCTGAATCATAAAAGTTTAATTTTGACTAGACTGTTCCTTTAAACAATGCCATTAATATTACAGATTTAAGTGGTAAATTATTACTATGATAAAAGTGTAAGGGCTTAATAAAGACCTGCATTTATTTGCCTACCTTTAACTGTTTCTGTATGATAATAAACTTGTGAACCTCACAAAGGGTTATTCGGTTATTACAGGGTTAAAAGAGATTGTGACTGTATCTGTCTAGGAGAATAGATGATCATTTCATGTTTAATGACTGCCCCCTTCATAAGATTGATAGTAACTATAATGACTACCAGAGACTTGTGAAATAATTAAAAATAATTCATACTCTATAACCAAATATGAGCACTGGGTATAAAGGACTAACATTTTTTGTTGACATTGAAGGGAGATTAAAGATATCTTGTTTTCTCTTAACCTTACATAATCTTTATTTTACTTCTGATACTAGGCATGCCATTAGGGTTACCTGTGTAAAAAGATGTATTTTGTAATTGAACTCACTTGAATGCACAAGAAGCAGTCAATGGTATGGTGTACATGTTTACTCAATAATACAAACCTAAAAATGATTAAATAGACATAAACCCAAAAATGTTCTTTCACAATTTAGATAAAGCATGCGATTTTAGATTTACTTCTATTAAATCATTTGCTTTGTTCTTTTTGTATCCTTTGTTGACTTGCTATCCTTTGTTAAAAAGCAAGCAAAAGAGCTAGCTGATGGTTGGTGGTTCCACATATATGCCTAATTTAATTTGTTCACTTAACGCTTTCAGCTAGCTCCCAGTACTGCAATGCTGCCTATTCAACAAAGAATACCAAGAGAATTAAACAAAATTGAAATTACAAGTACATTGGACAAATATTTAAAATTGCATGGTCTATCTCAAAAATGTTCTCTACTTTAATTTGTTCCCAATGATCCACTTTACCTGCTGGAGTGTATTAAATTGTTTACAAGTAGCTCCTTTACCCATATATTGGCATTTGAAATTGTTAATTTAGCATGTGGTATCCCCACCTATTCTGAAAGTTTGTGGCCGCGCGTACCAGCTATAGATAAGCTTTGTAAACACAGCCAGCAGAAGAAATTACACTCCCAGTGTGTTAAAGCAGAGATAAGGTAATAAAATGTTGATTTTCCATTGTTCTCTCAAAGTATTGGGGATTGTTTTAAGGACAGATATAAGATAAAGAAGCAGGTATATGTGCACAATGTGATACAGTAATGAGATCTGATTATACCTACAAGCTCAACCTATTTTATTAGGCTGTGGCTTCAAAACACAAAATCAGATCTTTAATATACAGAAATAGACCTTAAAAAGCAAATTTTCATACATTTTTTACTCTGCAGTTGGTAAAAAAGCAATTGTAAACACATTAAGGGAAAAACTATTTTACAGTATACTGTCCCTTTAAAGAAGAAAATTGGGTTTCATGTCCCTTTAACCTAAGTTTGTGCTTTCATAAGGTTTTTTGATTACATCATACAAAAGATCATTAGCGATCATGCCTATGATATCACCCAATAAAATAAACAAGGAGGGATTTTCCAAGCAAGTGAGAAGGTTGAATTTCAGGGAAACAATATCACCATTGCACTAGTGTAAAGTTAAAAACTCCAACTTTTTATTAACAAACTTTAAAACTTACAATTTGCAGAGGACACAATTGGAGAAGTGTAGGTATAAGGACACAGCCTACGTCATCTGACACGTTTCACGCCTTGATGGCGCTTTCTCAAAGACACTATCTTTGAGAAAGCACCATCAAGGCGTGAAACGTGTCAGATGACGTAGGCTGTGTCGTCATACTTACACTCCTCCATTTGTGTCCTCTGCAAATTGTAAGTTTTAAAGTTTGTTAATAAAATGGGATCAGATGGGATCAGCTTCCAGGATGGCTCCGCTCCGCCCTGCTGGGATGAAGATAGAAGACGCCCCCGGGATGGATGAAGACCTCGCCACCTGGATATCCGGACTTCAGGAAACCGTGGAACCGTGAGTAAATCTTCTGGAGTTAGTGTGATTTTTTTTTTGGGTGTTTTTTTTTTGTTAGATTAGGGATGGGTAATTTGAAAAACAGCTAAATGCCCATTTAAGGGCAATGCAAAAGAGCTACATTCCCTTTTAAAGGTAATGCCCATACAAATGCCCCTTTAGGGGCAATGGGTAGCTCAGCTTTTTTTAGAGTTAGTTTTTTTTTATTTTGGGGGGTTGGTTGGGTGGTGGCTTTTGCTGTTGGGGGGACTTTGCATTTTTTTACAGGTAAAAGAGCTGATTTCTTTAGGGCAATGCCCTACAAAAGGCCCTTTGAGGGCTATTGATAGTTTATTGTAGGCTAGGGGATGTTTTTATTTTGGGGGGCATTTTAAATTTTTATAGGGCTATTAGATTATGTGTAATTGTTTTCATTTTTGATAATTTCGTTTATTTTTTGTAATCTTAGTGTTTTTTATTTTTCGTGATTTTAGTGTTTATTATTTTCGGTAAACTTAGATTTTTTTTATTTTTCGTAGGATTTTTTTTTTAGTTGTAATTTAGATTTTTTTTTTTTAAATTGTCGTAGTGTTAGGTTTTTTTAAATTTGTAATTTAGATATTTTAATTGGTAGTATTTTTTATTTTATTAGAATAGTAAGGTTAAGTTAACTTATAGTTTAATGTTAGGTCTATTTTTATTTCACAGGTAAGTTTTTATTTATTTAAATATAGTTATATTGTAATTTTAATTTAAAGTTAGGGGGGTGTTAGGTTTAGGGCTTAATAGTTTAATTTTGTGTTTTGCGATGTGGGGTGGCTGGCGGTTTAGGGGTTAATAAGTTTATTCAGTGGTGGAGATGTGGGAAGTCGGAGGTTTAGGGTTTAATAACTTTATTTAGTGGCGGCGATGTCGGGGCGGCAAATTAGGGGTTAATAACTTTATAATAGTGGTGGTGATGTCGGAGAGCAGCGGTTTAGGGGTTAATATATTTTAATAGTGTTGGCGATGTGGGTGGGCAGCAGATTAGGGGTTAATAGTTTTATTTATTAGCCGCGATGTGGGTGGGTGGCAGATTAGGGGTTAATACATTTAATATAGTGTTTGTGATACGGGAGGGTCTCGGTTTAGGGGTTAATAGGTAGTTTATGGGTTAGTTTAGTTATGAGTTTTGTGAAACATTTTTGTTACACAAAATTCATAACTACTGCTCTCAGATAGTGGTATAGATCGTGTCGGTATAGGCTGTAACGCTAGCATTTTAGCCTCACCACACAACCTGTAATACCAGCGCTATGGAAATCCCACATGTCATTTTATTGAGTGCAGGATTCGACGTTCATTACAGGCTAAAATGCTTGCGGTATAGCTATACCGACCTGACTCCTGATAGTGTGTTACTGCTTTTACGCTGAAATTGCCATTGCGTTAAAAGACGCAATGCAAAACTCATAGTCTGGGTGATATTGGATTAAAAAGTTATAAGGGCTCAAACATATGATTTCTGAGGTGTTAGGGAAAAAAAAGGCTGCAAAGGGCTTTAACATAGAGATATATACATATATATATATTTATATATATATATGTCTAAATATGTATATGTATGTTTGTGTGTGTGTATATATGTATATAAATATATAGAAACATGTATTTAAGAATAAATAGAACATATTCTGATATGTGAAGAACATTGGAATGTGAAATATTCATATTTCATGTCAGGTTATCAAATTTGAAAAAACGTGATCGAGTTTGTGCGCGACTTGTTTGGTGTTTTTCCCCCACTTTTTCGCTCTGTGCAAGAATACAATAACACAGTAGCAATATTTGAAGTTAGGTTTTTTTGTGCTAATCATGTTAGCACTCGTGCAAAACATTTTACTTTCAACTTTTGATACGCGCACTACCCGAAGTGCGTAATATGCTTACTTGTAGCGGAGTTAGCACACAGGTACGAGCGATAAATAGAGCTCTGCTCATGATCTAGCCCATTGTAAGTACCACAACAATGCAGACATTTAATCCTATATTGTCATTAGCGCAAACAGAGGTGTGAAGTAACTCCCATATAGCCAGAAACCCACAGAGAGCAGTGATTGTGTTCTATATTGACAGTACCTCACATAAAGCAGAGGTTTAAAGGAACAGTCAACACCAAAATTGCTATTGTTTAAAAATATAGATAATGCCTTTACTACCCATTCCCCAGCTGTGCACAACCAACATTGATATATTAATATACTTTATAACATTTTAAACTCTAAATTTCTGGGGGCGTGTTTGGGTGGCGGCCATGCTAGGTCGCAATTTCAGAAGCTCCCAGGTTGATTATGATAAACCGCTGATTATCTTTCAATATCTTTAACATCTCCACGCGGAAATGCACGATACATCTGCTATATACTATGCTGATCTGATATATACTGAATTCAATGTACTTCCACTTCCTGGTCTCTGGGCCGGACTGCTGAGCCCTTAGGTATCGGCCTTTTTACAAGTGCACCCCCCTGAATATCAGGGTTGAGCAACTCCCGGTCTGCTTTTGCATCTAGTACTACTGCTTTTAGTGGCCGTATCATTTACACAGTGTTATAGCCACTTATTACCTGTTTTGCCTCAGTATGAATCAGCATGCATTCCATCAAACTGTTAAGGAATTAATAGATGGCCTTGAACAGAAAATGTGTGCGCACTTTGATAGCCTCCTTCAAACCTTATATCTAGAGGTTACAGCCGGTGACGCAAGATTAAGGGAGCACAAGGAAGAAGGGAAGCTACAAAAAGTGGTCCCTAGTTACGAGACTCCAGCCATTTCTGATCTACCAACAGGATCCTTAGCTAATATGCACTGCAGTGCGGAAAACTCATTGAGCCCTTGCCGGTACAGCGGCTTTACTCTAACTACACAGGAGGGGAAAGGATTATCTGTTTGGCTCCCTCCAAAACATTCTGGTGAGTCGCTACTAGCAAGAGAAGTTTGGTCCAAGAGGGACAGATTAATTAGGAGTCAAGAGCTTACATGGAGAGTTCATGCTTTGTTCCTTAGCTGCTCATTTCGTCTGAGACTGAGTCTAAGGATCCATACTCACAATTATATATTCTGCAACGGACTTTGCTCAATATTTTTCTGCCTCTGTAAAGACTGGAGTCGGATAAGGCTATCTATAGTTAGTAAATAACCTGGGGCTATTATACTCAATGTAAACTTAAATCTATATTAGATAGCTCCCTTGAAGCACGTAGTTAGTTCATTTCACTGCAATGTTGGTTTCAGACAATTCCTTTTCATTCATATGTCCTTACGATTTATTTACTCCCTGTTAAGACAGTTCCTGTTTTATTTGAAATGTATAAGCGTATGATGTACTGTGTGTCTTGATGTTAGTGAAGATATGTAGCTTTAGTCTTATATTTATCAGTCTATGTTTGTCATGCAGGTCTAAACACCTCCACATAATTCACAAATATTTTATACCCTTTAGGTGTCTTGCTGAGTACCATATTGACAGGCTACACTGACATCACTCACATATTAAAGGGACACTCAGGTTAAATTAAATTTTCATGATTCAGATACACCATGTAATTTTAAACAACTTTCCAATTTACTTCCATTAAAAAAAATGTGCTCAGTTTTCTATATTTACAATTTTTGAGTCACCAGATCCTACTGAGCATGTGCAAGAATTCACAGACTATACGTATATGCATTTGTGATTGGCTGATTGCTATCACATGGTACAAGGGGAGTGGAAATATACATAACTTTGAAATGTGTTATAAAAAAATCTACTACCCATTTGAAGTTCAGACTAAGTGCGATTGCATTGTCTTGTTATCTTGCATTTGTTGATAATGCAAATCTAATGTGTTGACTGGTCCTTTAAGTGTGTTGTCTGTGGCCGGGACAGCATAATATAACATTATCCTCTAGTTATAATATATATGTTGTAGAGCTACATTGACATGTTTCTATTGGATTTACTTGCTCATGTGCTCTACAATCAATTTAACATATTTATTACCATAAGTTCTGATCTCAGGAGGCAATCTGTCTGTCATAGCATTTGTAAATGTGTAGGAATCTCCTGAATACTTGAATTTTCATCTTTATTTATCCTGTGTTGCGGCTTTCATAAAATATCAGATGACATAATTTACATTGTCATTATTCTATATCACAGTCTGCATTCTATTTTATGTACTTATTTCTCTGTTTATTGCGCTATATGTTGGTTTAAGATCTTTGTGTAATGCAATAAGATCAAATTATAAATTATGTTTCATGCAGGGCCGGTGCTAGGATTTTTTTGGCCACACAGGCGAGGATAAATTTTGCCCCCCCCCCCCCAATTACATACCATATACCATTTCTGGTTTTTACAAAATGTTAAACAGATGTACTAAAAAACCCTAAAGAAAGATAATTATATACACACACTCATATACATATATACATACATACATATACATATATATATATACACACATACACACACTATATATATATACACACACACTATATATACTATATATATATACATACTATATATATATATATATATATATATATATATATATATATATATATATATATATATATACACTATATATATATATATATATATATATATATATATATCCCACAGCAGGTACACTACTCACGTAACTGACACAGCTTGAGTTCCCTAATGGCATTAACTAATCAGCCAAACAGTGTAGACTTTGCCATATGTGTGGACTGTGTTGTAACCTGTATGAATCCATTCCAGCCAGCTACCCCCTCCCTTCTCTCCTTCCAGTGTCCATCATGCACTCTCTGCACAGGGGCAATTTGTTGGAGATTGGAAAATGGAGTCTGTGCCACATAGAAGAAAACAATTGGCTAATGGCCAGTATGGCAAATGTAATTGTAGCAAAGTGTTTGTTGCTTCAGTGTTGGCACTAGTAAACAGCTTAACCCACCAGCTATCCTATGTATGTATAAATATTGGCACGCAACGCGCGTAACAATTATTGATGCCATTGCCTGCTGCCATATATATATATTATATAAATTAATGCACCACACATATAGAGAGACCTAGTAAGCCTTTGTATACTATTGTTTTCTGCATGAAGACATTGTAGTATCAACCTTGTATCATCACATAGTGAATTGATTTACCTTATATAGTACAGTATATGTGGTGGTGAGGGGAGGAGGACCATGGTTTTAGTAACACATGAATGTACATGTGGGGAGAAAAACAAATGACGCCTGAGGAGGAGAAATCTGAAAGGCAAATGAAATACTTTCTAAAGGAAACACCAAGTAGTCCCCTTGTATGATAGAGCAGAGATGTTAAGAGCCACTAAACTAGAACTGAAAGAGAAGAATCCTGAAAACGGAAATGTTACTCTCATCTATTCCATCCTTAAACTGGTGTCCGGCCTTGTATTGTTATAACTAATCTTCCCTGAAAAAGAGACAATATTTATGCTAACCCAATAAATGAATTCCTTTCATGATGGTGAAAGTCCACTAGATCATCACATGTGGGGTTATACTTCCTTTCAAACAGGAGGAGGCAAAAAAAAAACCTACATTCCAGAGCTTTATTCCACTCTCTACTCCGAGTCCCAGCAATCCCCTGCCATACTTAGTTATACATATTGCCAAGTAGGCATGAACAGCAAAATAATAAAAGGAAATTAGCAAAGCGGGGCCAAAAATGTGCAAAACAAATCCCGCCACCATAATAAATATTATAACTTTATCATGGACTCACTCATATGCCCCCCATAATGCCCGCAGCCCGCTACAGCCTCCCAGAGACTCCCACCATGATTTGATTCCTACCTCATCACTCGTCTCTCTCTCTCACTTGGTCGTCTACTCTGCGACTGCAGGCTGCCTGGCCAGATGTCTCCGTCTTCATGTCTTAGGCAGCAATCACTCATGGCTGAGGCTCTTATCTTGTCTTATCTGCTGCAGACGTGTGAGTCCGGCGGCTCTTCCCGCACGATATTCCATAGTCTGACTCTGAATTTGACAGACAGGCAGCAGCAGTGCATCTGTGCAAATGAAATGAGCTCCGCCTCCAGCCTCCTCCACTCTCTTGTCTCTCTGACATCACCTGCATGCATGCTGCGTGGCCCTCCAATCGGCTAAGCAATAGCCGGGCCAGCCCGGAAAGTAAGTACACACTGTACTAGCATGCAGGGCAGGGAGCCAGCCAGAGCCCCATGCATGGCAAATCTCATTATCTCAGATAAAAAAGAATCAAAGAATGACAGTATGACATTACACAACAATAAATTAAATTATTATTATCAACAACATCCCCTCACTGTCTCATGAATCATAATGAACGATCCATATAATGCTTCAAGTAAGTTCAGGGCGCAGGGGAGCAGAAAGAATTTATCCTCAGCAGTCGGCACCGCTCTTAGCGCCCCCTGCTGGTGCGCTCTAAGGCGGCTGCCTATACTGCCTGATACAAAACGCCGGCCCTGGTGTCATGGTCCAAAAGTGACCATATTTATCACTCTAGTTCTTCACTAAATAAGTCATATTCATTAGGGGTCAAGAGTGACCCGTTAAGTAACATGAGGAAATATGTTATTTATTTTACCATGCTCAAAAGTGACCTCATGTCATTTTAGTATACCTCCAGCAATTCAAGATATATTTCATAGGTTCAATGGTTTACCTCCATTGATACTAGTTATTACGGGTGGGTCCAAGAGTGGCCTATCAATAGTATAGGACGTATTTATAAATATATAAAAGGAGGTTTCAGTTGCGCATGCCTATCATTCCTCGGCTTTGATCTTAATCCCCACACATAGGTTCAAGAGTAGCCTATTAATATAATGGGAGGCTCATATTTTTTTGTAAAAGGAAATGTTAGACAAATTTGCATTTTTTTTCTTCCTTTATCCGGTTTATTTGTAACTGATTTGTATATTTTCTCATTAGGGTTTGAAAATTGTTTGTATACCTGTCTATATTGAATTATGGCAAATTATATCTGTAATGTAATTTTTGCTAAAAACCTTAATAAAATAAAAAACTCTAAATTTCTGCCTGTTTCTAAGCCACTACAAACAGCCTCTTATCACATTTTTATTTATTTTTTGTTAAGTATTCTATTATTGAGGGTTTGCAATCAAAAAAAGACAGACTACAAATGCCATGTAATATTAAAGGCACAATTTCAGTTGAACAATAAACAATTATATACTGTACATAAGTAGGGTAATGCATTACATATTATGGGCTTCTGAAACCTCTAATTTACGATAATAATAGCACGTCTTAACCGACTATTTAGTTGGCCATTTATGGACCATTTGGCTATGAAAGATGAGTAGAACATGATAGTTGTACCTGTGGCACCTTTGGGGCCTAATGTTACATAATAGGTGTACTAAGCTTGCGTATGAACTAAGAGTTTGTCAGCGGATAAACACTGCTTGAGATAATATACAGTATATAGAGCATTAATAAACTAGCATATCTGAAGAACCTCTTTCATGGTCCTGTTATACAGCAGAACCGCCTCAGCTATACAGCTTAGGATAGTAAATTACATTAAGGCTAGAGTGGCGTTATTTGTTACATAAGTAGTTTTCTACATATTTTTTAAGCAATATGGGGACAAGTATGGCTGGATTGTCAGAGCATGGCGGGTGTCAGAGCATGGCGGGTGTCAGAGCATGGCGGGTGTCAGAGCATGTTACCAACATACGTAAGGATCTTTAACTAAATGTTTTATAGAGCTGAGCTTAGTATGTATATATTTGTATAAAGTAAGGGATTATCTGACTAGTATGTATATGTCCATAGATATTATCTGTGAAGAGTTGGCTTTAACTCATGTTAACAAACCCAGAATTCCCATTTTCTATATTCCTATACTTGGGTCTGAGCTAATGCAAAAAGTTTTAACAGGCTGTTAAGCTGTCAGGGTGCCAGGAATCAGACTGAGACGAGAAGTGCAAAAATAATCACACCTTTATTAATAGCAAAAAATAATTAAAAAGTCCACAAGTCAAATAACAAGCCAGGAGTCAAAACCAGAGCTGGTAGTCAGACAAGCTGAGTCAGGAGCCAAAGCGAATAGTCAGATGAGCCAAGTCAGGAGCCAAAGCGAGTAGACAGATGAGCCGGAGTCAGGAACAAGGAGAACAGCAGAGTCAGGAACAAGCCAGGGATCAGGAACCAGGCGGGATGTCAGACAGCCAGGTAATACACAGGAACAGGAACTCTCATAAACAGGTCTGAGACAACGCAAGGGCAAAGCATACTGAACAGAGGCCCTTCAAATAATAAGTGATGACATCACAATTCTGAGACTGCAACCTGTCTCACATGGATGATGTACACCAGTCTGGCCATAAAAGGGCATGCAGGAAATGAGCAGCATCACACACTATGTACAGAGTCAGCAAGAGAGGTGAGTAAAATGGCTGCCAGCAGCACATGGCAAACAAAGCAGGGAAAAAACCCTGACATAAGCATAGCAAGTCATAACTATAAATGGGCAGGAGGGGTGTTTGGTGCTACATTTGGTCAGGGGGATTCCTGTCCTACCATATAAGCAATATCTTGGATTAAACTAGAGGCAGATGGGGGTAATAGTATATAGCACCTCCTATACTAGAATAGCAACCCAGTGGATATAAGTTCTCAAAGTGTGTCTGCCATGGCTTATAGCATTTAGGGGGTCTAACTTTTTAGCAAATATAAATATATAACAGCAGTAAAGAGGCATGATAATTTCCAGTAAACATTTGGGGTCCCTTAGTATAATGTTTAAAGGTGCAAAGAAAAGTTCAAATATAATGGTGGTAGTAAGTCATATTTTAGTACTTAGCGGGTAAGCACTGTTTAAATAAATGCAGTATAAGAGATTAAATAGTGCTAGATCATCTCTGTCTTCAAGGGTCACTCATGGGCCCAATTATACCTTAATTGCACATAGAAGAAAATTAATGATTTATATGATCGCCCTGGGATCTTGAGACTGATACAGAAATACGTGGATTTGTTGAGAGATTAGAGACTGAGTAAGCAAGTGAAGTATACATACCAGCAATTGTTGCTAAATGCTGTGTGAAATAGCATATGATTAGGCATTACAAAAAGTACAGTTTAGGTATTGCAAAGGAGAATCTGGAGACACGTATTTACTATTACTCTCAATAAGATACATTTTCGGAATATTTATGCTACACTCTTATAATTTAGGTGAGGTCCCTATGGTTCTATAGCAAGATGGTTCTTACAACAATGAGAGCCTCCACTCTAGTAGGAGTATGTCTGATATGGCCTCTCTGGAATGTCTATCGGGTAAAGACAGTTGGAGAAAGGAATATACAGGCGTATAGTGTATAAGTGTAAGGTTAGTTGAATATTACCTGCCTGGTCTACTTCTGAGCTTGAATATAGGATGTATATCATTAAATATGTAGGGGTATGGACATTTAGAGCTGACCATCCTTCCTTAGTAATGTAATACACATCTCCCCATTTCCCTCACCGGCTGAGGAAGAAGGAAGAAGCCCGTTGTCTCTGAAAAATGCAGCAGGTGTGTGGCACGTTGTTAACAAAGATTACATTAGATTAAAAAAATGAAACAAATAAAATACAGGTGAAATAAATTGGGACAATATAGCTATACTAAGCTAAGTGCTACAGCAATCCCTGTGATCTACTAGATGTAGAACAGGCACATACAATAGTGAGCTAGAGCAATAAAGTTCTTGCACCAATAAAAACAAAATGTGTAGTTGAACATAATCTACCCCTACAAGTCTATGTATGTCAACTCTACTCCACCAGGTCAGGTACAATGATACAGACCAGTTAGCTATCCAATGCCTTTTCTTATACGGTCTAGTTTAGTCCATGGCTGATTGTCCTTATGAGGTTCCATGCTTCTCAAACCGCAGTCTGATTGCGGGAGAAAATCTCCTCTTGTAGGCAGGACACGCGTTTGAGGTGTAATTCCTACTACATGTAAGGGGCCAAATCGGCCTAGGGAGTCTCGCTTAGGGGATGCTTCAATATCGTACCAGGAGTCCTCAGGAGTGAATTGACTGAGATATTCTTTCTTGCCATAACGATCACCAGAATCATTATTTCCTGTGAGCTGGTCAGAGACACCTGGGTGAACTGGGGCATCATGAGAAGGTAGGCTGCCATTTAACTCTTTCTTTTTTCTGACACTTTCTCCTGGTTGATGTGTTGGTGGAAAGTGTGCACGAGCACGTAAAGTTGGGCCTTGGGTTTTGTGTGGTATGGAGCTTATCGCACCATACTGCACAACAAGAGAAGGTTTTTCAGTAACTTGTAATGGCAGCGCTATG
Source organism: Bombina bombina (assembly GCF_027579735.1). Classification (NCBI taxonomy): domain Eukaryota; kingdom Metazoa; phylum Chordata; class Amphibia; order Anura; family Bombinatoridae; genus Bombina; species Bombina bombina. The sequence goes on along the minus strand of NC_069503.1, from coordinate 895,727,223 downwards.
TAAAGTGCGATTACTATTTTTTTTGCGTTATTTACGCATCCGGTTTAATGCACAACAAATAGGATCTATGGGATAATTTGCCCCTGGTATAATGTAGGGAACTTTATAGTTCTGTTATAAAATTGTGATATATGTTCAGACCTATGACTTGCTGCAAATTTGAGAGCTGTGTTAGCCATGCAGTAATGAAAGCATATGGATGTCTGGTATCTATGTACTCAGGAGAAATGGGGCATTCTTATTTACCCTGAGCTGAGAGTCTGTAAAAAGGAAATAATATCCTTGGGATAAAAGGAGACAGTTGAATACTTTTAACAAATATATACTTTTATCTTCTTTTTTATTATTTTGGCATTATATTTTTCTTACTGTCACTCAACCTGTCAGCCTTGCAGCTCAAAGCCTTCTCTTCGCAATTTAAAGTGAGACATTCTTACTTTGACCAGTGTCAAGCTGTGCTTGAAGCTGTTGTCCTGTATGCCGCCTATCACACAAGCATTTTACTGCAATATATACTGTATATTTTATAGCCCATTGCAGGCAAATACATGATTATATACCATATACCTTTGAACCCTTATAACTTTTAAAAAAAATATTTATATGAATAAGTTTTATCATATAATGTTTATATAAGTGTAACTGTAATTTTGAATGTATTTATGTTGTGTTTAGTGCAACTTTTATTTTAAAGCACTACCATTTACGCTAGGGTTTCAGTCACACGAACCTGATAAGCATAAAATGTGATTGCCCTAACACGATTGCGTTTACTTTCAACTTGTAATACGTGCGCTATTTCCATTGTGCATAAAATGACAAAAACAAAACAATATCATTGCACACAAAATCTATCAAAATCTATCCCAGTGTAATTTTTACATTAATGAGGTACAATGTTATTTCCTATTGAAAGGCACAGCTATGGGATCATCGTCAATATTTGAATGTTATTGTCATATACCTTGTGGGGTGAGGGTGAAAATATTTTGGACATGATCCCTTTAACACCAGAAGGCATACTCTTGTGTAATCTCTCAAGGTCTTGCTGAGTCTTAAAAGTCATTGCACCTCAAAATATGCCCCTCAAGGTACATTCCTTGTAGACCTATGCATAAATCTATCCATTTGTCTCCCATAAATGTTACCTTGCATATTAGACCCATATTTACTAGCACTGCAGAATCTGTTGGTGCTCTAAAAATAACTGATAATGATAATAATAATATTAATAAATCTACCCAATTCAGCTCTTTTTGGAGCCGGATTTCAAAAAGAGATGAATGCTGCGAGTGTCTTCTTCCACATTCAGCAGCTTACAAATTTTCGGAATGCAAATTTCTAATATTTATCTGACGATCCTTGCAAGTAAGATACAAAAATACTTTTCTAATCCTGGAACACATAAGAGAATACAAAACATTCAGTCCTATAAAATTCATTGTTGCTAGGAAAGCCACTGACACTACTGTGTTCAAGATCATGTTATTTTTCACACCAGGAATAACCCTTCCTGTCCGGCAGTTACTAAAACCTTACAATCTCTACAGGAAGATTTTTGTCTTCTACCAGATAACATTAGAATGGCCCAGGTCAAATAAAAACACTACTATGATGAACATAAACGTCCACTTCCTACATTTCAAATAGGAAATCTTGTATGTTTGTTCACAAAAAAACTAAAACTTTCCTCTCCTTCCAAAAAGTTAAACAGTTGATTTATTGGATCATTTTCCATAATTAAATCATTAACAACAATGGTGTGGTTGAAATTGCCATCATCTTATCGGATACATCTTACTTTCCATGTATCTCTTCTTAAACCCTACAAACAGACTGGAACATTACTTCCTCCACCATTATTAGTCAATGGAAATGATGAGTATGAGGTGGAGAAGATCCTGGATTCCAGACGGCACCGTGGTGGAATTCAATATTTGGTGAGATGGAAGTGATATGGGAATGAGGAAGATTCCTGGGTATCATAAAAATCAGTTCAGTCCCCTCTTCTTGTACATAGATTTAATTGTCTTCATCCATACAAGCCTAAGCCCTAACATTTCCGGACTGGATGCTTTTTAGGGGATTCTGTCATGTTCCTAAAAAACAAGCTAACATCCAACTCCTTCCCTCTTACCTGTCGTAATAAAGTTTTGCCAAATTCACTCCTAGTTGCTTGATTGACTAACAAGCCGCAGTAGAGTTCAGCCTTGAGCCTGCTGTGTTATTCTTTTGCTAACCTAGCATTTTACTCTTGAAGACTAAAATTGTTTATTTTAACCTGGACATTTCCTGCTAGTTATAATATTTATTCTCACTTATCAACCTGTGGGAAAATTTGAATGCAAACAGCTTTTGAGCTGCATTATCAGATCAGAGGGAGACACTAAGGAGCTGCTTTCCTGTTCAGCGTGCTACTAATTAACCCCTGCGATGCTGTCTCACTAAACAATCAGTTTGGAGGGAGACTCAGAGGACCTACTTCTTTGTACAGCTTGTTTCTGTTTAACCTGTTACGCTGTCTTACTAAACTTTAGATCAGAGGGAATTACAGTGAAGCTGCCTAACTGTATATCCTGCCTGCTTCATCCAGGAACCATTCAGACTTTACAACAGCTCTATACAGATAGGAACTGCAGAACTGGTAAACTTGCCTGTTTTAATCTCCTTTTCCCATTGTCTTCATAACAATCTTGTTACTGTGCTGCTACTTCTCCTCTCCAGATTTCCTACAACTACTTATCATTTAAATCTTAAAGGAGTATATCTAGCAACAGTGTTTCATTGCTATATATTTGCTGTTCTTACATTAATAGATCAAGTAATAGCATAGGAGTGATTTATTTTCCAAACATATATCTCAGACTCTTTGTTTAGTCTGCTTCCTAAACACATTTTTTACTCATCTTTTGGTTAAATATAAGCAGATAACTTAAGCCTTATTTTTCAATATAAGCTGTCTCTTTTCCGCACACAATTCCACATAGTGGATGCCAAAACACTTGAAACTCAAGATACACACTACCAAATAAGCATAGCATCAGATGCCCGATCCGATATGCAGCGTCGCCCGCAAAAGCCGGCGACGCCGAAGTTTGCGCTGGTTTGGTATCACATATACGGCGTAACATAGAAGTTACGCTCGTATATTTCTGCCTTCGCCCGTAGTTTTTTGGGCCATAGGCAGGTATACTAAACCAGCGCAGTTTGGTATCCAATATACAGCGTAAGGACTTACGTGGCGAAAATGTAGAAATTTTACTCCATTTTATCCTTGCCACAAAATGCAGCAGTAGTAAGCCTTACGCTGTCTATTGGAGCCCCGTAACTCCCTAAACTACCTGCAAAATAAACCTAACACCTAACGCATGCGCAATGTCTATCTACCTGTCAACCGCGATCCCCAGCCGTAATCCCTAATAAAGTATTTAACCCCTAAACCGCCGCTCCCGGACCCAGCCGCCACCTACAATAAAAGTATAACCCCCTAATGTGATCCCCCTGCACCATCGCCATCTACCTTATCTACCCCCTAAAGTGAGCCTCTACCCCGCCGCCATCTACCTTACCTACCCCCTAAAGTAAGCCCCTACCCCACCGCCATCTACCTTACCTACCCCCTAAAGTGAGCTCCTACCCCGCCGCCATCTACATTACCTACCCCCTAAAGTGAGCCCCTTACACCGCCGCCATCTATTTTATAAATATTAACCCCTAATTTAATCCCCTTACACCGCCGCCAGCTATATTAACTATATTAACCCTAATTATATTAGGGTTAATATAGTTAATATATTTATTATATTATATATATTAACTATATTAACCCTAATTATATTAGGGTTAATATAGTTAATAGCGTTATTATATATATATATAAGTATAATAACCCTATCTAACTTTAACATCCCTAACTAAATTCTTATTAAAATAGATCTAATATTAATATTAATATTATTAATTAAAATATTCCTATTTAAATCTAAATACTTACCTAAAAAATAAACCCTAAGATAGCTACAATATAATTAATAATTACATTGTAGCTATTTTAGGGTTTATATTTATTTTACAGGTAACTTAGCTATTAAATAGTTAATAACTATTTAATAGCTACCTAGTTAAAATAATTACCAATTTACCTGTAAAATAAATCCTAACCTAAGTTACAAATACACCTACACTATCAATAAATTAAATAAACTACAAATATCTAAACTAAAATACAATAAAATAATCTAAACTAAATTACAAAAAAAACAAACAAACACTAAATTATTATTAATTATATTGTAGCTATCTTAGGCCTAGATTTGGAGTTTGGCGTTAGCCGTGAAAACCAGCGTTAGAGGCTCCTAACGCTGGTTTTGGCCGCCCGCTGGTATTTGGAGTCAGTGATTAAAGGGTCTAACGCTCACTTTTCATCCGCGACTTTTCCATACCGCAGATCCCCTTACGTCAATTGCGTATCCTATCTTTTCAATGGGATCTTCCTAACGCCGGTATTTAGAGTCGTTTCTGAAGTGAGCGTTAGAGCTCTAACGACAAAACTCCAGCCGCAGGAAAATAGCAGTAGTTAAGAGCTTTCTGGGCTAACGCCGGTTCATAAAGCTCTTAACTACTGTACCCTAAAGTACACTAACACCCATAAACTACCTATGTACCCCTAAACCGAGCTCCCCCCACATCGCCGCCACTCGATTAAAATTTTTTAACCCCTAATCTGCCGACCGCCACCTACGTTATACTTATGTACCCCTAATCTGCTGCCCCTAACCCCGCCGACCCCTGTATTACATTTATTAACCCCTAACCTGCCCCCCACAACGTCGCCGCCAGCTACTTAAAATAATTAACCCCTAATCTTCTGACCGCAAAGCGCCGCCACCTACGTTATCCCTATGTACCCCTAATCTGCTGCCCCTAACACCGCCGACCCCTATATTATATTTATTAACCCCTAATCTGCCCCCCTCAACTTCGCCGACACCTGCCTACACTTATTAACCCCTAATCTGCCGAGCGGACCTGAGCGCTACTATAATAAAGTTATTAACCCCTAATCCGCCTCACTAACCCTATCATAAATAGTATTAACCCCTAATCTGCCCTCCCTAACATCGCCGACACCTAACTTCAATGATTAACCCCTAATCTGACGACCGGAGCTCACCGCTACTATAATAAATGGATTAACCCCTAAAGCTAAGTCTAACCCTAACACTAACACCCCCCTAAGTTAAATATAATTTAAATCTAACGAAATAAATTAACTCTTATTAAATAAATTATTCCTATTTAAAGCTAAATACTTACCTGTAAAATAAATCCTAATATAGCTACAATATAAATTATAATTATATTATAGCTATTTTAGGATTTATATTTATTTTACAGGCAACTTGGTAATTATTTTAACCAGGTACAATAGCTATTTAATAGTTACCTAGTTAAAATAATAACAAATTTACCTGTAAAATAAATCCTAACCTAAGATATAATTAAACCTAACACTACCCTATCAATAAATTAATTAAATAAACTACCTACAATTACCTACAATTAACCTAACACTACACTATCAATAAATTAATTAAACACAATTGCTACAAATAAATACAATTACATAAACTAGCTAAAGTACAAAAAATAAAAAAGAACTAAGTTACAAAAAATAAAAAAATATTTACAAACATAAGAAAAATATTACAACAATTTTAAACTAATTACACCTACTCTAAGCCCCCTAATAAAATAACAAAGCCCCCCAAAATAAAAAATTCCCTACCCTATTCTAAATTAAAAAAGGTAAAAGCTCTTTTACCTTACCAGCCCTGAACAGGGCCCTTTGCGGGCCATGCCCCAAGAATTTCAGCTCTTTTGCCTGTAAAAAAAACCATACAATACCCCACCCCAACATTACAACCCACCACCCACATACCCCTAATCTAACCCAAACCCCCCTTAAAATTAAGGTCTTCAGGATCCTGCCGCTTCGCTCCGGATGGATGCTGCTTGGATGAAGACTTCAATCGGATGGAAGATCCTCTTCTGCCCCGCTTGGATGAAGACTTTGACCGGATCATGGACCTCTTCAGCCCCCCGCTTGGGCTTGGATCAGGACATTGGAGGAGCTCTTCAGGACGGATCGGTGAACCTGGATGGTGAAGACAAGGTAGGAAGATCTTCAGGGGCTTAGTGTTAGGTTTATTTAAGGGGGGTTTGGGTTAGATTAGGGGTATGTGGGTGGTGGGTTGTAATGTTGGGGGGGGGTATTGTATGTTTTTTTTTACAGGCAAATGAGCTGAAATTCTTGGGGCATGCCCCGCAAAGGGCCCTGTTCAGGGCTGGTAAGGTAAAAGAGCTTTTAACTTTTTTAATTTAGAATAGGGTAGGGAATTTTTTATTTTGGGGGGCTTTGTTATTTAATTAGGGGGCTTAGAGTAGGTGTAATTAGTTTAAAATTGTTGTAATATTTTTCTTATGTTTGTAAATATTTTTTTATTTTTTGTAACTTAGTTCTTTTTTATTTTTTGTACTTTAGCTAGTTTATGTAATTGTATTTATTTGTAGCAATTGTGTTTAATTAATTTATTGATAGTGTAGTGTTAGGTTAATTGTAGGTAATTGTAGGTAGTTTATTTAATTAATTTATTGATAGGGTAGTGTTAGGTTTAATTATATCTTAGGTTAGGATTTATTTTACAGGTAAATTTGTTATTATTTTAACTAGGTAACTATTAAATAGCTATTGTGCCTGGTTAAAATAATTACCAAGTTGCCTGTAAAATAAATATAAATCCTAAAATAGCTATAATATAATTATAATTTATATTGTAGCTATATTAGGATTTATTTTACAGGTAAGTATTTAGCTTTAAATAGGAATAATTTATTTAATAAGAGTTAATTTATTTCGTTAGATTTAAATTATATTTAACTTAGGGGGGTGTTAGTGTTAGGGTTAGACTTAGCTTTAGGGGTTAATCCATTTATTATAGTAGCAGTGAGCTCCGCTCGTCAGATTAGGGGTTAATAATTGAAGTTAGGTGTCGGCGATGTTAGGGAGGGCAGATTAGGGGTTAATACTATTTATGATAGGGTTAGTGAGGCGGATTAGGGGTTAATAACTTTATTATAGTAGCGCTCAGGTCCGCTCAGCAGATTAGGGGTTAATAAGTGTAGGCAGGTGTCGGCGACGTTGTGGGGGGCAGATTAGGGGTTAATAAATATAATATAGGGGTCGGCGATGTTAGGGCAGCAGATTAGGGGTACATAGGGATAACGTAGGTTGCGGCGGTTTACGGAGCGGTAGATTAGGGGTTAAAAATAATATGCAGGGGTCAGCGATAGCAGGGGCGGCAGATTAGGGGTTAATAAGTGTAAGGTTAGGGGTGTTTAGACTCGGGGTACATGTTAGAGTGTTAGGTGCAGACATAGGAAGTGTTTCCCCATAGGAAACAATGGGGCTGCGTTAGGAGCTGAACGCTGCTTTTTTGCAGGTGTTAGGTTTTTTTTTCAGCTCAAACAGCCCCATTGTTTCCTATGGGGATATCGTGCACGAGCACGTTTTTGAGGCTGGCCGCGTCCGTAAGCAACTCTGGTATCGAGAGTTGCATTTGCGGTAAAAATGCTCTACGCTCCTTTTTTGGAGCCTAACGCAGCATTTGTTTGAACTCTCGATACCAGAGTTAAATTTATGGTGCGGCCAGAAAAAAGCCAGCGGAGCGTTAACAGCCCTTCTACCGCCGAACTCCAAATCTAGGCCTTAGGGTTTATTTTATAGGTAAGTATTTAGATTTAAATAGGAATATTTTAATTAATATTAATATTAGATCTATTTTAATAAGAATTTAGTTAGGGATGCTAGAGTTAGATAGGGTTATTATACTTAATATATATATAATATAATAACGATATTAACTATATTAACCCTAATATAATTAGGGTTAATATAGTTAATATATATATAATATAATAACTATATTAACCATATTAACCCTAATATAATTAGGGTTAATATAGTTAATATAGCTGGCGGCGGTGTAGGGGGATTAAATTAGGGGTTAATATTTATAAAATAGATGGTGGTGGTGTAAGGGGCTCACTTTAGGGGGTAGGTAAGATAGATGGCGGCGGGGTAGGGGCTAACTTTAGGGGGTAGGTAAGGTAGATGGCGGCGGGGTAGGGGATCACTTTAGGGGGTAGGTAAGGTAGATGGCGGCGGTGTAAGGGGATCACTTTAGGGGGTAGGTAAGATAGATGGTGGCGGGGTAGGGGCTCACTTTAGTGGGTAGGTAAGGTAGATGGCGGCAGGGTAGGGGCTCACTTTAGGGGGTAGGTAAGGTATATGGCGGCGGGGTAGGGGCTCACTTTAGGGGGTAGGTAAGGTAGATGGCGGCAGGGTAGGGGCTCACTTTAGGGGGTAGGTAAGGTAGATGGCCGCGGGGTAGGGGCTCACTTTAGGGGGTAGGTAAGGTAGATGGTGGCGGGGTAGGGGCTCACATTAGGGGGTTATAGATTTAATATAGCTGGCGGCGGGGTCCGGGAGCGGCGGTTTAGGGGTTAATAACTATATTAGGTGGCGGTGGGGTCTGGGAGCGGCGGTTTATGGGTTAATAACTTTATTAGGTTGCGGCGGGGTCCAGAAGCAGCGGTTTAGGGGTTAATACATTTTTTATTGTTAGGATAGTGAGGGGGGATAGCGAATAGAGGGTTAGACGTGTCAGGCTATGTTTGGGAGGTGTGTTAGACAGTACGGGGGATTTTATAACTTTAGTCAGGTTTTGGATGCGCCGGCAGTTTCTAAAGTGCCGTAAGTCACTGGCGACTCCAGAAATTTGTGCTCACGCAGATTTCTGGACATCGCTGGTTTGTCAGACTTACGGCACTTTAGCCTCTGACGGCGCCGTATATAGGATAGCTCGAGTTGCATAGGTATGTGATTTAAGTGAGAACAATAGCTGGCAGGATGTATTAAACCTATTATACTTAGTACGGCCTCCAGAAAAACAAGGTACTTGTGGTTCAGGTGTAAATGCAGTGAAATCAGAAGACACTTAAGTTTACAGCTGTGGAAGGCCTCTCCAAACCAGTTGGCTAAGCTGTGACATATTTTTCGCTAGCTCCTCCAATTGTGAGTCAACTATTGCTGCCTCTGACATCTTTTTGGCCTGTTTGTAATGTCAGGAACGCCACTGACACTACCGTATACAAGTTCACCTTTACTATTCCTGGCCGCTAGTGCAGGTCATGGCAGGTGGCTGTCAAATAAAAGTTGTTAAACAAGCCGAGGTCAGGGTTGACAGCTAGTAAGACAAATTTGTTAAACAATCCGAGGTCAGGGCAGGTAGCTGGCAAATCATTAAAGGGATACTAAAGCCAAATTTTTTCTATAAATATTCAGATAAAGCATGCCATTTTAAGCAACTTTCTAATTTACTCCTAATATCAACATTTCTTTGTTCTCTTGCTATCTTTATATAAAAAAAAAACCAGGAGTGTAAAGCTTAGGAGCCGGCCCATTTTTGGTTCAGAACCTGGGTTACACTTGCTTATTGGTGGCTAAATGTAGCCAACAATAAGCAAGCACTATCCAGAGTTCTGAAGATAAAATGGGCCGACTCCTAGGCTTCACAATACTGTTTTTTAAATAAAGATAGCAAGAGAATGAAGAAAAATTGATACTAGGAGTAAATTCAAAAGCTGCTTAACCCCTTAATGACCAAGGACGTACGCCACACATCCTCAAAAAAAATACAGTTAATGACCGAGGACGTGTGGCGTACGTCCTTGGTCTGGAAAGCAGCTGGAAGCGATCCTGCTCGCTTCCAGCTGCTTTCCGGTTATTGCGGTGATGCCTCGATATCGAGGCATCCTGCAATAACCCCCCTTGGCCATCCGATGCAGAGAGAGACACTCTGTGGCCCTCTCTGCACCGGACATCGGTGGCCGGTATCGTTGGTGGGTGGGAGCAAGTCTGGGAGGCGGGTGGGCGGCCATCGATGTGCCGAGTGGAGGGAAGGGGGGCGGGATCGGGGGCGGAACAGGCGGGAGAGCGCGCATGCACGGGGGGCGGCGGACGGGCTCGTGCACGGGGCGGGAGCAGGAGGGAACCGCTACACTACAGAAAAATAAAACTGTTAAAAGTTAAAAAAAAATGTTTTTAAATTTAGAAATAAACAGCTAAGGGATCAGGAAGTGGTGGGGGGTTGGTCTTGGGGGGGGGAAGCTACACTACAGAAAAGGGCATTTGTTTTAAAAAAAAGGCACATTTGTTGCTAAACTGGGTACTGGCAGACAGCTGCCAGTACCCAAGATGGCGCCCATTAAGGCAGAGGGGGAGGGTTAGAGAGCTGTTTGGTGGGGGATCAGTGAGGTTGGGGACTAAGGGGGGATCCTACACAGCAGCATATGTAAATATGCCAAAAAACAAACAAAAAAAAGCCCAAATATAGCTTTTATTTTAGTACTGGCAGAGTTTCTGCCAGTACTTAAGATGGCGGGGACAATTGTGGGGTGGGGGAGGGAAGAGAGCTGTTTGGGAGGGATCAGGGGGTCTCATGTTTCAGGTGGGAGGCTGAGCACTACACTAAAGCTAAAATTAACCCTGCAAGCTACATAATTAACCCCTTCACTGCTAGCCATAATACACGTGTGAAATGCAGCGGCATTTGGCGGCCTTCTAATTACCAAAAAGCTATGCCAAAGCCATATATGTCTGATATTTCTGAACAAAGGGGATCCCAGAGAAGCATTTACAACCATTTGTGCCATAATTGCACAAGCTGTTTGTAAATGATTTCAGTGAGAAACCTAAAATTGTGAAAAATTTTACGTTTTTTTTAATTTGATCGCATTTGGCGGTGAAATGGTGGCATGAAATATACGAAAATTGGCCTAGATCAATACTTGGGGTTGTCTACTACACTACACTAAAGCTAAAAATATCCCTAAAAGCTCCCCACATGCTCTATAATTAACCCCTTCACTGCTGGGCATAATACACGTGTAGTGCGCAGTGGCATTTAGCAGCCTTCTAATTACTAAAAAGCAACGCCAAAGCCATATATGTCTGCTATTTCTGAACAAAGGGGATCCCAGAGAAGCATTTACAACCATTTAAGCCATAATTGCACAAGCTGTTTGTAAATAATTTCAGTGAGAAACCAAATGTTTGTGAAAAAATTTGTAAAAAAGTTTACAATTTTTTGTATTTAATCGCATTTGGCGGTGAAATGGTGGCATGAAATATACCAAAATGGGCCTAGATGAATACTTTGGGATGTCTAATAAATAAAAATATATACATGTCAATGGATATTCAGAGATTCCTGAAAGATATTAGTGTTCTAATGTAACTAGCGCTAATTTTGAAAAATAATGGTTTGGAAATAGCAAAGTGCTACTTGTATTTATGGCCCTATAACTTACAAAAAAAGCAAAGAACATGTAAACATTGGGTATTTCTAAACTCAGGACAAAATTTAGAAACTATTTAGCACAGTGTTTTTTGGTGGTTGTAGATGTGTAACAGATTTTGGGAGTCAAAGTTAGAAAAGTGTGTTTTTTTTCAATTTTTTCCTCATATTTTATAATTTTGTTTATAGTAAATTATAAGATATGATGAAAATAATGGTATCTTTAGAAAGTCCATTTAATGGCGAGAAAAACGGTATATAATATGTGTTGGTACAGTAAATGAGTAAGAGGAAAATTACAGCTAAACACAAACACCGCAGAAATGTAAAAATAGCCTTGGTCCCAAACGGACAGAAAATGGAAAAGTGCTGTGGTCATTAAGGGGTTAAAATAGAGTTTAGAATGCCTTTAAACAATCCGAGATCAGGGAAGGCCACAGTTCGAACAGCCAAAAAAACAAGCAACACAAGACAGACTAACTCTGCTTATAAAGGCCATGGGGAGTGACTAGCAACAGGGGATCAAGTTTTATGGTTACCTTTATAAGTGCATAAGCCAAGTATTCTATGACGCCAACCAAACGCCCACAGATAGCAAATATGGGAACAAGAAAGAACACCTCCCAGATTGCCAGACCTGAAAACACGTCTATGTGGGTGCAGCATACTAGAAAACACGAAAACTGTGCAACCCCAACAACCAGAGAAAGACACCCGCTTTCCTGGAAGGGAAGGTACCTGACAGTTGTACTCATTCTTTGAACAATTTACGGCATATCCACAGTAGTGACATATTTGTGCCTGGATTAAACTTCGTTCTTTTGGCTTACTGTCCTGTGTTCTAGGGGGTCATTTCATTTATCTGGCTGCTTGAACACACCTGACCCTCACTTTGCAATTATCTAACTATTTAAGGATGCTATTTAATGTTTTATCTTGACTTTACTATCTGTGTTCCTGTTCCTTCCTGTACCTTTGCTACCACTCAGTTCTTACCAAGCTTCCTTGGATTCTGATTCTGTTCCTAGCTTTTTGATGACTCTGCCTGCTGACCTATTATTATCAGGTATTTGTAGAGGTGCTGCAGCGCTATGAACATAGGTGGTATATAAAAAACAATTACAGGGATCAAATGGGTAGAGGGTCCTGCCGAGCGTTGCACTGTTGTAGTCGGCTCTTATGAAGGTGGACTACAAACAGCTGGGCTCATAGGCTTACATGCTTTGGGGTTTAAGAGGATAGAAGTGGAGATAGGAAGGTTAGTGCAGGTTGTATGCGTCTCTGAATAGTAGAGTCTTCAGGGAGCACTTGAAGATTTTAAAACTAGGGGAGAGTCTTGTGGAGCTAGACAGAGAGTTCCATAAGATGGGAGCCAGTCTGGAGAAGTCCTGTAAATGGGAGTGTGATGAGGTAACAAGAGAGGTGGAGAGTAGAAGGTCATAAGCAGAGTGAAGGGGACGGGAGGGAGAGTATCTGGAAACAAGGTCTAAGATATAGGGGGGAGCAGTGCAGTTGAGGGCTTTGTATGGCAGAGTGAGAATTTTGTGTTTAATCCTAGAGGTAAGAGGAAGCCATTGAAGGGATTGTCAGAGAGGTTCAGCCGATGCAGAGCGATTTGTAAGGAAAATGAGCCTGGCAGAGGCATTCATTATGGTAAAGGAGCTAGGCAGCAGCTGGGGAGACCAGAGAGGACAGAGTTGCAGTAATTGAGGTGGGAAAGGATAAGAGAGTGGATTAAAATCTTAGTTGTGTCTAATTTTAGAGATGTTTTTAAGGTGGAAGCGGCAGGCTTTAGCCAAGGACTGAATGTGAGGAGTGAAAGAAAGATCTGAGTCAAATGTGAGCCTGAGACATCGGCCATGTAGGGTAGGGGTAATGATGGAGTTGTTGACAGTTATAGAGAGATTGGGGGTGGAGATTTTGGAAGAACGGGGGGAAATAAGGACCTAGTCTTTATCTGTCTCAGCTAGCTCCAGAGGCACCTTTTTCCTGGAAGCTAAAGCTGTACATGTTTTCAGGCACCACTAGCAGTACCTGTTTCCATGCACCCTTATCAGTACCAATTTGCAAGCAGCCTCAACGATACGTATTTCAAGGCAGCTCAGCAGCACCTTTTTCCAGGCAGCCTCAGCGGTAACTATTTCCAGGCACCCTCAGTGGTAATTATTTCCAGGCATCTCCAGCCAGATCTAGCAGTAACTGTTTCTAGCCAATCGAACCTGAGCTCTTTGTCTTTTGTTGCAGTAAAGGGACATGAAACCCAACATTTTTCTTGCATGATTCAGTTAGAGACTACAATCTTAAACAATTTTCCAGTTGACTTCTATTATCTAATTTGCTTCATTCTCTTGGTATTCTTGATTTAAGAAGCAAAAATGCAATACTGGGAGCAAGCTAAATGCATTTGATGAACCAATAACTTGAGGCATATATGTGCAGCCACCAATCAGAAGCTCCTGAGTCTACCTAGGTATCCTTTTCAACAAAGGATATCATGAGAACAAAACAAACAAGATAAGAGAAGTAAATTGGTAAATTGTGTAAAAGCACATGATCTATCAGAATCATGATAGAAAAAAATTGGGTTTTATGTCCCGTTGACTATAATGTATTACTCAGAACTTCTGTAATATATTCCTGTCCTTAACAATGCCTAAAAGAGGTAATAGATCTCTGAAGTATGTCCCTTTGCCCCAATTTAGTGATCATGGATCACCACAGCCTGCACCTGAGCTCTCTAAAACAAACACTACTCAGCTAAATATGACAATAAGAATATATAGCCACAGCTAGAAGTTTATCAAATATGTTTCATCTTAAATTTCCTTAGACCATAATAAACCCTAATTATTTTTATTTATTTATCCTCACTAAAACGTGTTGTAAAAATGTGTTCATCTGCAGATTTCCTCCCTGTAAACCTTTGTTTGTAGGGAATAAGCATTACTTTGTATTCATGGATATCCATTGTCTTTAGAATTAGAAAGGGTTGGACTAAATTAACTCTTTAGAGAATACTATTTTATGTCACCCAATAGGTGCCTTAAAGAATGTCCAATTCCTGAATTGAGAACCTATGATGTGCTTTGAGTCAGGGTTTCTTATACGGCTAGATTACGAATCTTGCGTTATGAGTAAAAAAAGCAGCGTTAGGCCTCATAACGCTGCTTTTTTACTACCGCTGGTATTACGAGTCTTGCAGATTTAGGGGCACCACACACTTTTTTGGCCTTACCGCAAATCAACTTACGCAAATTTCGTATAGTCTTTTTTCTATGGGACTTCCATAACGCCGGTATTACGAGCTTGTCCTGGGAGGCCAAAAAGTGAGCGGTACACCTTAATGATGTTAAGACAAAAACAGAAACAGAGGCGCCACATGTGTAGGTCAATAAAACAAAAACATCCAAAGAAGGAGCAGAATAAGGGTACTCACAAAGGAAGCGGCACTCTCTTGTGCCAATAGAAGCAGGCTGGTTTTCAACAGCAAACCAGCTGGCTGTGTGAAGATCCCCACCAAATACGCTGGAAATCTCTGCCTTCTGAATCCCAAACCAGTGCTCCTAATGATGACGATCTCCAGCTGGAACTGCAGTTGGAACAGGAGGAAGGGCTGGGCTGCCCTTAGGTTACTGATATGGGGATAGTAACACCAACACCAGACTTATGTAAAAGTTTAAAATCAGTATTTTATTATACAGAATAAAAATACCAAAAGGTATAACAAGTTACAGCTGGGTGGTGAAAACCTATCTCCCCACAAGATAGCCCGTTTCCTCAGGCTTGTATATTCATTGTATGTATGGATGCCCTTTATATAGGGCTCAGTA
Organism: Bombina bombina; assembly: GCF_027579735.1. NCBI lineage: Eukaryota > Metazoa > Chordata > Amphibia > Anura > Bombinatoridae > Bombina > Bombina bombina. The sequence goes on along the minus strand of NC_069503.1, from coordinate 895,711,973 downwards.
ACCTCATGTTCCAATGAACCCTCCCCTTCCTTTACACAAATTATCCTATCACATCCTTCCTTTCCCAATACTCCCAATTGTTGTGATAGTGTTATATATGAATAATAATAATCTATGTGATAGAAAAGTATTGCCTAGTAAAAACCGTTATTTGCAAATGTGTCAATAAAAAATATATACTTATAAGTAGTCAGATCGAAATTTACCAGTGTCGATCGTGCCCTGTACGTGTGGGTGTAAAGGTAAACAAACTAACATATGTTTCCTTCATAGCCAATAGATTAGGACCGTGTTGGGGGCCTGTCCTTAGATCTTTTTCTCATAGGTTACGCTCTGTAATGCGGGCCCTAAACTACAAATAGTGCTAGAGTGACATAGTGTCATGTAATCGGAGGAATAGCAAATAGCTGTTAACGTGATTTCGGACGTCAACAGAGATGACACGCGGTCACGTGATCACCAGGGCCCGTGCATAATATTCATCCCTACCCATTAAGGTAGCGTCAGGCGAAATAGTTACCGCCCATATGCATCTAACACCAATGGGATAGCTATGGAATAGAATAAACAAAAAAAACACCATATAATTGGTTGCTGTCATATATATAGTTGTGCTTAATGTGATAAAAAAAAGGAGATTGGATAAATAAATCTCTATATATGTGAAATTATGCCTCACTTACGTGAGCTCTTAGCAATAAGCTACAAAGTCAACAAATCAATTAAAATAAAATATTGTGACTTGTAATTCTGGCGAAAAAATAAATCTCTAGAATGCCACGTTAAACAATAAAAACAAGTGAAGTGGCGTAAAGTGATGGTTATAAATAACTAAAGAATGTGTATAAGTATATACACAAATAATTTGGTGCCCAAAGATGTATGTATGTTCCATAAAGAATGATGATATCTAAATAGTAATAATAAAACCGAGCATATAATAAATTTGTATATACATGGATCTAGACTGTGAGTGCAGTGTCACCCAGTGTGGGGCTATAGTGAAAGTGTATAAAGTGTATAAGTGGAATAAAAAATATAGAACAATAACTAAATATGTGTAAAATATGTAGTTAGAAAATGTGATGTTGACTAGTAGTGTGAAGGACTAACTATATAAACACCGGGCTAGAAAGGTAAAAAATGCCCCATGGATAGATGCTAAAAAATCTAACCATAACTATTAATACTAAAGATTTCCGAAATATAAAAAATAGAATATAAAAATATATTAATGCAAATGCCAACAACAAGTGGGTATGGAAAGTCCAGAGAACAAATACAAATCATACTATTGATGTATTGTTAACAACAGTATCCTAAGTACCCTCACAATATATATATACATATGGTTACAAAAATGCTGCAGAATCTATGACCTCATTAAGGCCAGTGGGGAATAAACTGTTAAATTTGAAGATCCAATAGGTTTCCCTTTGTTTCAATTTTGAGAACCTATTGTACAGATTACTTGGAGGAATTCTTTCTAATGGTGTTATTTTGAATGAGCATTTGCCAGGGATATAGCTATTACAGATATATTTAGAGACACTATGTTTAGGTGATTTTGATTTAATGTTCCTCAGGTGTTCGCTCCATCTAGTCCTAACCTTTCTACAGGTCCTACCTATATACTGAGTCCCACATTGGCAGGATAGTGCATATATTATATAGTTAGAATCACAGGACAATCGGCTTTTTATAGGGAACGACTCCCTTGTATTGTGGGATACTATGTCACTGTGACCATGTGTTATATATTTACACATGTGACATTGTTTCTTTCCACATCTAAAAGCCCCTACTTATTAAAGATATGGTTGTTATGGGTCCGTTCTCACAATCTGGTAATGTTAACAGATTTCCTTTTTGACATAACCACCTTACTGGGGGCTAATTTCTGTTTATAGGTTGGGGCTCTTTTTGAAAACTAGTTTAGGTTGAGATGGAAGTGTTTTTTTCAAGACTGGGTCTTTTAGGAGGATGGGCCAATGTTTTTTGAGAACTTTATTAATGATTTTGTGGTTTGAGTTATATTGTGTTACAAAAAGGGATTGTTTATTTACAAACGTCTCCTTATCTCTATCTTTAGACGAGACTGATGATAGTAGCTGTTCCCTATGTAAGTTTTTGGCTCTCTCATAGCCCTTTGTAATCAATTCAGCCGGATATCCCTTTTCTATAAATCTACATTTGAGAATCTGCGATTGCTGATTATATTGCTCGATAGTACTGCAATTCCCACGCAGTCTACAAAACTGGCTAAATGGAATATTAGTTTTCCATTTTGTTAAATGGTTGCTAGAAAAATGTAGAAAATTATTACAGTCCACTTTTTTGAAAAAAGTGGACGTAGATATATTTTCTTTCTGATCCCAAGAAAGGATCACATCCAAGAACTCTATAATTTTCCTTTGTAGATTATGGGTGAACCCAATGCCCATGTTGTTATCATTTAGATGTGATACAAAATCCAAGGCTTCTGACTCTGAACCATCAAAAATAAAAATAAGATCATCTATATAACGGCCATAGAACACCAGATTGCCCCTCCATTGCAAGATTGTAAATATATAGATCTTCATAACAACCCATAAATAGATTGGCAAAACTCGGGGTAAATCTGGTGCCCATGGCCATTCCCCTGATCTGTAAAAAGAAAGTTTTAAAAAACTGAAAATATTTGTGTTTTAAAATAAAATTAATAAGTGAAATTAAATATTCCTTTTGAATTAAAGGCATGTACAGGTCTCTATTCAAATATATCTGTGTGGTGTAAATCCCCAAGTCATGTGATATATTCGAATAGAGCGATCCAACATCACATGAAAGCCAAAGGTAGTTCTTACTTTTGTCCAATTGCACCAGAGAAAGTTTGTTAAGCAGGTCTTTAGTGTCCTTAATATAAGATGGTAAATTAATAACATACCTCTGTAGGTAGATGTCGATATATTCCGACAATCTGTCGGTAATACTATTCATGCCTGCTATAATAGGCCTACCTGGAGGCACTTTTTCGTTCTTGTGCAATTTGGGGAGATGATAATAATACGGTGTGCTAGGATGGTCTGGAGTCAGATATCTTTTCTCTTTTTTAGTAAGAATCTTTGAATTGAGACCTTGTTCCAGTAGGGAGATAAGAGTTTTAGTATACTCTGGGGTAGGGTCGTATGCTAATTTAATGTAATAGTCAGTATCTTCTAAAATACGACAAGCTTCTTTAACATAATCGGAATAGTTTTGTAGAACTATGCCTCCTCCCTTATCAGCCTGACGGATGACCAAATTTTGGTCATCCATCAGACTTCTAAGGGCTCTGGCTTTGTTGGGCCAAGTTGTCTTTTTTCCTATGATCCTTTTTGGCATAGACTCAAAATCTTCTAAGACCAATTGCTGATATAGATAGATATAAGACACTTCCTCCTTAGGAGGATAAATGGAATAGGGAGGGGCCAATGAGGTGTGTATTACCCCCTCAAATAATTCCTCCATTAATGAGCTCGGATCATATGATATAACAGTGGAAGGGTTTCTCGTCTGACTTGAATTCAGTAGAACGGGTAAACCTTCTATGTTTTGTTTTCTCAATGCTTTTATTGCAAAATATCTCTGAATAGATAGTTTGTGGGTATATTTATTGAGATCTACAAATAGCTCAAATATATTATGAGGATTAGGAGGGCAGTAAGAGAGACCTCTTCCCAAAACTCTCACTTCATCATTAGTGAGTGTGTGGGAAGAGAGATTAAATATACCATTTCTTAGTTTTTGGAGTTTTTCTTTTTTGTTGGTTTTTCCCTCTCCCTCTCCTTCCCCGTTTGGGTAAGGTCTTTTCTTTTGATTTGTGGTAGGGTTCGGTCTCCTCCATAGGGGTGCGAGATTCGGATTCTCTAAAAAAAACCCAGATGGAGTAGATGGAGTAGTGATGGCCCTAGATGTGGAAGGTCTTTCCTCTCTACAATGATCAAATACCTCATCCTGCCCAGAATTGAGAGCTTGGAATTTATTGTTGATAGGAATATAATTAGGGTTATGATATTCCTGATGTTGTGGTGTTCCTCTGTAATCTCTATCTGTATAGATCGGTCTGTATTGGTGGGATTCTGTGTTGCGATTACCACTAAAGCCCCCATGATGATTATCACGTGAATACTGTGTGTTGTGACTAGATTGATTAATGTGATTGGGGTTGTGTTTATTGTTCCTATTGTAATTGTAATGGGACTGATGATTGTAGTTGTTTTTACTTTTATTTTTATTTTTGTGATGTTGAACCACAGTCCAATCGTTGACTTTATTTGATTTAGTTCTATTGAAAGTGTATACCTCTCCTTTACTATAATCTTCCTCATCCCTCTTAAGTTTGGTGTTTTTATTGGTTATAATTTCTGTCTGATATTCATCAACCGATTTAATGGTTTGAGTATTGAGTTTATGATATTCAGGATGTTCTTTGAATCCTTCCAATTCTTTCTGAATAATATCTATTTCTAACCCCATCTCATCTACCAGTTGTTGTCTATGAGAAATGAGCAAGTCAATTAATTTAAAAGAACAATCATCTAAAATACTATACCACTTGGTAAGCAAATCAGGGTTGTTCTTAAAAGAACAATTCTTAAAAACACGTAAACCCCTAGGGATCTGTTTCTTTCCTTTGTATTTCTTTAAGCAGTCTAAGTCCCACCAATGCCTGTTTTCATTTTTAAGTAAATCTTCCAACTTAGTAAAAAGACTCTCTATACTTGCATTGGTGGCGGGGTCTACAATGGTTCCCATATTGTTATCATTATGCTTAGTGCTTTGTCTCCTTAGAGCTCTTTCAGAGGAAGATAACATAATGGTAAATACAAATAGATTAGCAGCTCTCCTATCAAACAAAAAAACAGGTAAAATATCAAGCAATAAAGAAGTCACTGTGATGAGAACAATCACTAGGCTTCTATAGGAGGCGCTTTACTCTTGCATAGAATGTATATATGAAAAAAAACTATATACGTATGTATAGATGTTAAAGAGTATCAAATAATAGTGGAACAAATATATATATATATATATATATATATATATATATATATATATATATATATATATATATATATATATATATATATAATAAACAGTGTATAAACACACAAAATATATTGATTTCTAAATGTATAGTACTGTATGTTAATTTGAAGAAATATACAAATCAATAATCTGGACCGGCCTAAGGGCAGCCCAGCCCTTCCTCCTTTTCCAACTGCAGTTCCAGTTGGAGATCGTCATCATCATTAGGAGCACTGGTTTGGGATTCAGAAGGCAGAGATTTCCAGCGTATTTGGTGGGGATCTTCACACAGCCAGCTGGTTTGCTGTTAAAAACCAGCCTGCTTCTATTGGCACAAGAGAGTGCCGCTTCCTTTGTGAGTACCCTTATTCTGCTCCTTCTTTGGATGTTTTTGTTTTATTGACCTACACATGTGGTGCCTCTGTTTCTGTTTTTGTCTTAACATCATAGAAGTGTATCATCCCTCTGGGTGAAGACAGAGAGCGGCCTATCCAGGTATTTGGGGACATCTGAGGACATCTGTTGGCCTGTCCAGATTATTGATTTGTATATTTCTTCAAATTAACATACAGTACTATACATTTAGAAATCAATATATTTTGTGTGTTTATACACTGTTCAATATATATATATATATATATATATATATATATATATATATATATATTTGTTCCACTGTTATTTGATACTCTTTAACATCTATACATACGTATATAGTATTTTTTCATATATACATTCTATACATTCTATGCAAGAGTAAAGCGCCTCCTATAGAAGCCTAGTGATTGTTCTCATCATGGTGACTTCTTTATTGCTTGAGCGGTACACCTTATCCCGTCAAGATTCATACCGCATTTTAAAGTCAGTAGTCAGCTGTAGCATAAAACTTATAACTAAAGTGCTAAAAAGTACACTAACATCCATAAACTACCTATTAACCCCTAAACCGAGGCCCTGCCGTTCTGGACATTGCCGCCACTAGAATAAACATATTAACCCCTAAACCACCGCACTCCCAACTCGCAAACATTAGTTAAATATTAATAACCCCTAATCTGCTGTCCCTAACATCACCACCACCTACCTACATTTATTAACCCCTAATCTGCCGCCCCCAACGTCGCCACCACTATATTAAATTTATTAACCCCTAAATCTAAGTCTAACCCTAACACCCCCTAACTTAAATATAATTAAAATAAATATAAATAAAACCTACTATTAATAACTAAATAATTCCTATTTAAAACTAAATACTTACCTATAAAATAAAACCTAAGATAGCTACAATATAACTAATAGTTACTTTGCAGCTATCTTAGGGTTTATTTTTATTTTACAGGCAAGTTTGTATTTATTTTAACTAGGTAGAATAGTTATTAAATAGTTATTAACTATTTACTAACTACCTAGCTAAAATAAATACAAATTTACCTGTAAAATGAAACCTAACCTACACTAACACCTAACCTAACCCTACAATTAAATAAATTCCCTAAATTAAATACAATTACCTAAATCCAAAACAATTAGCTAAATTACAAAAAACAAACAAACACTAAATTATAGAAATTAAAAAACAAATTACAAGATCTTTAAACTAATTACACGTAATCTAATAGCCCTATCAAATAAAAGAAGCCCACCCCAAATAAAAAACCCTAGCCTAAACAAAACTACCAATAGCCCTTAAAAGGGCCTTTTGCGGGGCATTGCCCCAAAGAAATCAGCTCTTTTACCTGTAAAGCTCCCCAGGGCAATGGGGAGCTTAGTTTTTTTTAGTTAGGGTTTTATTTGGGGGGTTGGTTGTGTGGGTGGTGGGTTTTACTGTTGGGGGGGGGTTGTTTGTTTTTTATTTACAGGTGAAAGAGCTGATTTCTTTAGGGCAATGCCCCGCAAAAGGCCCTTTTAAGGGCTATTGGTAGTTTAGTTTAGGCTAGGTTTTTTTTTTATTTTGGTTGGGCTTTTTTATTTTGATAAGGCTATTAGATTAGGTGTAATTAGTTTAAAGATCTTGTAATTTGATTTTTATTTTCTGTAATTTTGTGGGGTTTTTTTTATTTAGCTAATTGTTTTGAATTTAGTTAATTGTATTTAATTTAGGGAATTTATTTAATTATAGGGTTAGGTTAGGTGTCAGTGTAACTTAGGTTAGGTTTTATTTTACAGGTAAATTTGTATTTATTTCAGCTAGGTAGTTATTAAATAGTTAATAACTATTTAGAAACTATTCTACCTAGTTAAAATAAATTCAAACTTAGCTGTGAAATAAAAATAAATCCTAAGCTAATTGCAATGTAACTATTTGTTATATTGTAGCTAGCTTAGGGTTTATTTTACAGGTAAGTATTTAGTTTTAAATAGGAATTATTTAGTTATTAATAGTACATTTTATTTAGATTTGTTTTTATTAATTTAAGTTAGGGGGTGTTAGGGTTAGGGGTTAATAAATTTAGTATAGTGACTCAGATCTTTCCTTCACTCCTCAGATTCAGTCCTTGGCTAAAGCCTGCCGCTTCCACCTTAAAAACATCACTAAAATTAGACAATTCCTTACACAAGATACAACTAAGACTTTAATCCACTCCCTCATCCTTTCCCGCCTTGACTACTGCAACTCCGTCCTCTCTGGTCTACCTAGCTGCCGCATAGCTCCTTTACAATCCATTATGAATGCCTCTGCCAGGCTCATCTTCCTTACTCGTCGATCTTCATCTGCTGCGCCTCTCTGCCAATACCTTCACTGGCTTCCTCTTGCCTCTAGGATTAAACATAAAATCCTCACTCTGACATACAAAGCTCTCAACTGCACTGCTCCCCCCTACATTTCAGAACTTGTCTCCAGATACTCTCCCTCCCGTCCCCTTTGATCAGCTCAGGATCTCCTCCTCTCTTGTTACTTCCTCACATTCCCGTCTACAGGACTTCTCCAGACTGGCCCCCATCTTGTGGAACTCTACAAGACTCTCCCCTAGTGGGAGACTAAAACACCTGTGATATATAATTACCCTGAATTTGTGGCCTCCTTTTGAATGTTTTTTTATGTCCCGGCTCACTCCTCCTCTGCTGCCAAACGACTCATGTTCATTCAGCAAGGTACAAGATCTTTAGCCCAGTATGCTATTGAGTTCCGTACACTTGCAGCAGAGGTAAGCTGGAACAATGAAGCCCTTGATTACATATTTTTGGTTGAAAACAAAATGTGTTCTTAATATTCATGATTATCCCATGAATTGGTAGTAAAAATATGTTCCTTCACTGGAAACATTTATGGGTTAAAATGTAATTGCCATAAGGGGGGTTCAGTAGCTAACTCTAGAGCTATAGATGTATTGCATGCAATGTTTTACAAAGGAAATTGTGTCTTAAAATGTGAGTGTTATGCTTAGACTAGTTGGGTAAAATATGCATCAGGAAAAGAGACAAACAACTCTTTATTTAACAAAAATAAATGAACAAAATACACGTGAGAAAAAAGTATTTGATTCATTAGTACATTTAAAGCTGTCACTCCAAAGAGAAGAACGTCTTTTTTGCATAAGGGAAGGTTCAAGAAGTATAATTTTACATTATTAGGTGGGACATTTTTCAAAGGTTCAAATTTACACTATTGAATAAGGATTTAGCAGTGTCTTTGTCCTTTAATTGCTTATGGCTTCTGCCTATGATATGACATGTTACCAATGAGCAATGAAATGCCAGTTTCTGGCATTAGAGACAGAATAACTTAGTAATAATGTATAGGAAAATGTAAGTTGATAATTTTCAATACAACTGTTTCTTCTAGCGATGTTAGTGTTTTTGCAACAGTTTATGTTCACATCTATATTTAATAAAACTAACAAGTTATATCTCACATCATTTTATAAATAATCATTAAAGTAAAATTATAACGGACACTGATAATACCCTGTTTTATAGCAATTATGCAAACAAGAGAAGCAATTTGTTTTAATTGTGTGGTATTGTAAAAGGCCATAATTACATGTTACAGATATATTTAAATAATTTAATATATACTTGGCTGCATCAGTAGTTACTAGGCACATGTGTTGATTTTCCTCCTTTGTTTCTTGTACAGAAAACATTGAGACTCTTATCCTGCATGGACCTCATCTCCCTGTTTTTACCCTTCTTGGAAGAAAGAGCCATAAATCTGCTACAATCCCACCTGAAAACACACACCAGTCAACTCTCTCCTCCAGATCTGTTCATATGAAACATTACCATTTATTTCCAGTCAATTAGCTCAACTCCCACCCACTCCCATAGTCACATGTCTCACTTGCTAAAGCCTATCACATGTAAAAAAAATGGAATGCAACACAACATTTAGGGCTAGAACGTTTGTGACCGAGTGATAAGGGGTATATCGCAAGGGTTTGGGCTCACCGCTCATATTATGAGTTGAAAATAAATGCGATTTCTTGAGCGCAATCGTGATTTACGCTAGAATGATTACCGCAACTTCAGAGCTCTGGTTAACTGTTTCGCAAAGCTAAAAAGTATCACAAAACACATCAGAAATACATTACAATGTACAGTTACACTCAAAATAACACCATCTAATAAAATGTATTCAAACTAATTTTGCACACAAAAGTTATAAGGGCTCAAAAATGTAAGGTCTCAAGTGTTAGAAAAAAAAAGGCAGGAGAAGGGCTTTAACAGAGATACACACATATACAGTACATATCTAAATATTTATATGTATGTATATATACATATGTCTATATGTGTACATATTTATGTATTTATATGTATATATATATATATATATATATATATATATATATATATATATATATATATATATGTATTTACAGACATATATACAAATATAAATTTGTATATATGTAATTTATAATTACATATGTACACACATAAAACATATATATATATATATATATATATATATATATATATATATATATATATATATATATATATATAATATATATATAAAATGCATTGGAGCCCTTTGCAGTTAAGTAGATGAAAACATGAAAAATATATTTATGCAATATTCATTTTTAATAAAGTGTTATATTTTGTATGTGCTGTAAATATTTCCCATTCCAATATTCTGCACATATTGGAATAAGTTATGTATTTATAAATAGATTTTCCTATATATATCTGTATATGTCTATACCTATATATAATCATCTATATATGTATGTATATGTGTGTGTATATATATATATATATATATATATATATATATATATATATATATATATATATATATATATATATATATATGCAACAATCCAAAGGTATATGCAATCTCACCACCGTCCTGCAGCTGCCAGGGTGCTCTAGAGGAGTTAAGTATACAGTAAAAAAGCAAAACGAAGCACTCACTGGACTTTAGACATCAAATGTAAAATTTTTATATGTGACGTTTCGGGACCTCAAACGTCCCTTCTTCTGACAACCAACATGTGCTAATGAACAAACATAAATAAGCCTGTAGGCCCCTCCCTAAGTCTATTTATAAACACATTTTTTTCACACATTTTTTTTTTTTTTTTTTTTCTTCTTTTCTTTTTATTTTTTTTTATTTTTTTTTAAAGCAGTTTTATTGAAAAAGAAAAGGGTAGGATACATTTTGTTCAATGCCAAGAAATACAAGTACATGCCTTTTCCATAATACATCTTATGTGCTCTTAGTGTACTGCTATTAACATGAATATATCTAAACATGAAAACTAATATAACTTATACAAATTATACAAACTATAACATTAATTTCAAATGACATGATTGCAATACTTGGATATGTGAAAATATAGACCCTATTGATTTAACATCTGAATGCATGGCTCCCTAGAGTAAAAAGTTGTTTTTAACCACTAAGGCACCCTTAAATGAACGGGTGTGTAGTCTTTGGTTTTTACGTGGTCTTCCCATAGTACCTTCATTTGGGTGTAAGTATCTAATCTCTTGTTGACTAAATATGTATATTCTTCAAGGTCTAGAATTAGTTTAAATGTGTGTAGCCACTGTGCTATACTAGGTATGTTCCTGCTCTTCCAGTTCTTGGCCACCCATTGTTTTATGCAATTGCTACCTATAAAAATTAGGTTCCTTTTATCCTTTGGGGTCTTATTTGGGATAATGTTGAATAGCCAGATACGTGGGTCCGGAGGCAAAGCGGTTCCCACCATCCCTGAAATCTCTTTTGCTATTTCTTCCCATAATTTTGCAATTGGAGGACATGTCCACCAAATATGTGACATTGTCCCTGGGTGTTCCCCGCATCTCCAACAGAGCTCACTACATGAAGGAAATAACTTGCTAATTCTAACAGGCGTAAGATACCACCTCTGGATTATTTTGAGGTTCAGTTCGATTAGTTTGCTGGAGGCGGATACCTTAGTTACTGCTGAGAAAATTTGCTGTCTGTCTTTGTGTGTCAATTCTATTTCTAGTTCTTTCTCCCAGCTATCAATGTAATGAGGAATACTGTTTGAGGCTTGTAATATGGAGTATGTGAGGGAAAGGGTTCTTTTAATGGGGGAGGTTGAGTTACACAATACCTCAAAAGGGGTTAAGGAGCGTAGGAAGTTGTTCCTCTCTTTATGTTTATATAGGTATGAATGACACTGTCTTAGGAAATACCAATTACGAAATATGGGGAGCCCCTCCTCGATCAGTTCTTCACTTGTTCTCAGATGTTGTTCGTTCCCTAAATGTAACATCATGATGGCTCTCGTTTTTTGTGACCTGTTATGCGGCTTTATTAATCCTAATCCTGGCGCAAAATCTATATTGTCTAAGAGGGGAGTTAGTGGGGAGGCCCTGGATGATATGTGTGGATATTCTACTAGTATCCTGTCCCATACTTTAATAGTTTCTAGGATAGGTGCGTTTTGACTAATTTTATTTGACAATGTTGTGCGTCTCTGCCAGCACAGTGTACCTAGATGTCTTTGCTCTGTAAGGTCGTGCTCTAATCTCACCCAAGCCTTATATTCGTAATTTGTGGACCAGTCTACTACTCTTTGTAGGAAGACTGCTTGTCTGTATTTTTTAAGATTGGGAACCCCCAGCCCCCCGTCTTTAATACGAACGCACATTAGTTTTCTGTTTATCCTTGCTTTTTTTTTATCCCAGATAAAGTCGAACATGGCGTTCTGCATTTTAGTCAGAAAGTTTAGGGGTAATGGAATAGGTAGTGTCTGTAATAAGTATAGAATACGGGGTAGGACATTCATTTTTATAGAATTGATTCTGCCCAACCATGTAATATGTTGGGAACGCCACGATGACATGTCAGCTATCAATGACTTCTGCAGGGTTTTATAATTAAGCGCAAACATCTCCTGAATGGATGGTGCTAGCATGATCCCTAAATATTTTAGACTATTTTTTTGTATACGAAACGTGCAAATATCTTGTGTTTGTTCTAATAAGGCCTTATCACATTGTATTGGGAGTAGTTCTGATTTGTTTTTATTAATTAGGAAATTAGATGCCACATGAAATTTGTCAAATTCTTCTAGTAATTGGGGAACCGATTCTAAGGGAGATGTTAAAAAAAACAAGATATCGTCAGCATACAACAGGGCCTTATGCTCGGTCTCTGCTATATGGAGACCTTTTATCCTAACGTTTGATCTTATTTTAGTCGCTAGGGCCTCTATTACGCATGCGAACAACAAGGGTGACAGTGGGCACCCCTGTCTAGTCCCATTTGAGATATTAAAGGCCCCAGAGAAGATCCCATTCACTCTGACCTTGGCTGTGGGAAGCGTGTATAGGGCCATGATTTTTGAAATAAATGCTTCACACATCCCAAATTTCCCTAGAACCCTGCGTAAAAAAAGCCAACTGACGCGGTCGAAAGCTTTCTCCGCGTCAGTGGAGATCACTGCCGTTTGTATTTTCTTGTCTTGCAAGTAATTAATGAGATGTATAGCCCTGACTGTATTATCTTTTGCTTCGCGTGCCTGAATAAAGCCCACTTGATCACCACAAATAAGGGATGGTAATATCATTCCTAATCTATTTGCAAGAATTTTTGAGTAGATTTTTAGGTCGGAGTTCAACAATGAAATTGGTCAGAAATTCTCAGGTCTATCTGGGGGTTTACCTGGTTTTGGGAGCACTGTTATGTATGCCTCTAGGTTATGTGTCGAAAAGGGTGACTTCTCGGTTATGTCATTAAATAGTGTCAACATATGTGGGATCAATGTGTTTCTGAATTTTTTGAAATAGCCGTTGGAGAAGCCATCCGGCCCTGGTGCTTTGTTTGCTGGTAATTGGGCTATTACGTCTTTTATCTCCTTAAAAGTTATCGGGGCTTTCAGGGTGTTGTTTTGATCTGTTGTTAGTTGGGGCAAAGTTACGTTACTCAAGTATTCCTGTATGTACCTATTTTGGTCCGTGGGATTTTCTATTTCACCCTTCAAATTGTACAATTGTTCGTAATACGCCCTAAAGGATTCTGCTATTTGGTCTGAGGTATATACTTCCTTATTTTGTCTATTACGAAGGGTGAGAATGTAGTTCCTATTTATTTTGCGTTTTAATTTCCTTGCTAGGATTGGACCGCATTTATTGTCTCCCTCATAGTACTTCTGTCTCAATTTAAATGCACTAATTTTACATTCTTTTCCCAACATTGAGTTAATCGAGGACCTACAGTCGACTATTTTCTGTTGGATTACAGGGTCTGTAGAATTCACTTCCCTTTGCTTCTCTAATGTCTCTAATAATTGTAGTGCATCATTTAGTGTTCTGCTGGCTTGTTTGGCCTGGTATGACTGTATACTGATTATTTCTCCCCTTAACACAGATTTATGTGCTTCCCATATGGATCTAATATCCAGTGTGGGATTTGTGTTCGTGTTGATGTCAAAATATTCTCCCATTACTTTTTCTAATTTCTGGAAATAAACCGGGTCCTCTAGTAGGCTCTCATCTAGTCTCCACGAGTATTGTTTACAAGGTATGTGTGGCCAATTTAGTTCACAACTGACTATTGAATGGTCAGACCATGAGTTCGAATGAATCTTTAATCGTGTTACCCTGGATAAATTTGTGACATCTACCATGAAGTAATCAATACGTGAGTGTCTGTGGTGGGGATTAGAATAGAAGGTATATTCTATCCTGTCGGGGTAAGTCACTCTCCAAGCATCGTGTAGGGCAAGGTCTCTCAAATGTGATTTAACCATGTTGATCACTCGGTGTGGTGTGGAGGAAGAGTGATTGGAGTTATCTAAAGTAGGGTTCAAAGTTAAGTTAAAGTCCCCTCCCATTATCACTGCTCCCCTGGCTACCTCTAGAAGTAAGTTAGAAAGTTTTTTAAAGAATATATCTTGCTTTATATTAGGAGCATAAACATTCACCAGAGTGACCATTGAGTTATATAGTTTGCCAACTAGAATTAGGTACCTCCCTGATTTGTCTGCATGTTTTTTAATTAGGGTAAAAGGGATACCTCTCTTTATGAGGATACCTACTCCGTTTGTTTTAATGGAATTTGATGCGTAGTACGAGTCCCCAAATTTAAACGCAAAAGTTTTAGGTTCTCTTCCCTTGAGAAAATGTGTCTCCTGTATATAGATCACTTCACCTTTCTTCTGTTTAAGATCCCTTAATGCTAGATTCCTCTTGTATTGGTTGTTAAGTCCCTTGGCATTAGCAGTGAGAAAATGAATGTTATTTGCTGTGTTTGCCATCTCAAATACTAGCTACCTCTCCCTCCCAGAATAGAATTATTGTATTAGATGAATTAAGTTGAGTTGCCTCAGTGTTGGGTGAGTCGCTTCTGTGCCATGGTGCCATAATAAAATACTGTGGGGATTCTGGGCCGAGTCTATCTTTGGTCCTAAAATCAGTGCCTGTGTGTTTGTATCTCAAGCAATTCGACATGTCAAGTCTAAAATAGTCATTTGAATTAAAACTAAAACATAAACAGTTACATACACAAAAAAGAAAAACAATAAACAAAAACAATAACAAATAACATTGCTCTTTGGAAGGAACTATCCTTCTGAGCATAAACAACGTTAGGGAGTATGTCCAGAGTTGCTCCCTTGTTAGTGTTTTATCACAATTTTTTACTTTCTTGAAGGATTAGTGCAATAGTACAGTTGTAAATAACTTAACAATATAACAGTGTGGGCTTTTGCCCTAGGTAAACTTCGTACTAGGATCCCTGCAAACAAAACAAAAGTCCCGTACATAGTTCACGTTTGTGCTAAAACGGTTTATAGAAAGTCTGAGTTCATCTGGAGCAAATTTGTGAAATGGCATGTATGATTCTATGTTTATTATGTATAACTTTATCTTACTGAATAGCAAAAGTTCCTATTTCAGATTAATAAACAGAGTAAACAGGAAAGATCTCACCCAGTGCTGGAACCATATCTGTCTGATGTTAAGTCAGGTCTCTGCTTCTATTTCGGGCCCGGCTTCACCACCCGACTCTTTCGTCTTCTTTCTTTTGGACGAGACTTTTGTCCATTTCTGTATGGAGTCCTGCATATTTTGACTTTGTTTGATATTTCTTCTGTCCTCCATTCTCACATCAGATGGATGTGGTTGACGAAAAGTCAGGTTCAGTTCTTCTGTTAAGGTGGGTAGATCTTGTTCCGTTTTGTAGGTGACTGTGCGCCCTTCGTGTGACACAATCAGGCTAAAAGGGAAGCCCCATCTATATTTTATTCGGTTTTCCTGTAATACTTTAGTTATGAACCTGACCTCTTTTCTTCTTTGTATTGTAGCGGGGCTGAGATCTAGGTAGATCTGAATGTTGTGGTCAACATATTGTATGGTGGGAATAGAGCGTGCAGCCTGCCAAATTTTTTCTTTCTCTGTATAGCGTAGGAACCGTATAATTATGTCCCTTGGCGGTGCGTTTGGAGGGGGTGGAGGTCTTAGGGCTCTGTGTGCTCTGTCCAGTTCAATGTCAGGTATAGCCTGATCCTTAGCTAGGAATTTAAACAGGCCTTGAAGATAGTTATGTATGTCTGGTTGTGCTACTGATTCGGGTATACCCCTTATCCTCAGATTATTACGACGCCCTCTGTTATCTAAATCCTCAATCTTGTCTTGTAACGATTCCATCTGGGCTTGATGTACATTGGTCTGTGTTGTCACTTCATCAAATAAAGTGTTCATGGTCTCTTGTGTTTCTTCTACATATTCAATCCTCTGCCCCATCTCGTTTAAATTTCTTTTCATGTTTGCTATGTCAGTGGTTATGAGGGCTTTGAGGGCATCAAAATCCGCCTTAGTGGGTAAATTAGCTATGTCAGCTTTTATCTGAGAAGCTCAGGCTTCAGAAATAGCCATGGATGGAGCATTTGGGGTATCCAAACTCACTGAGCCTTGGGATAGTGTTTCTGTCTCGGATTGAGTGTTTGCAGCGCTCTGAAAAAAAGTGCTCACTGAAGCAGGTAGATGGTTTTGACTTTTAGGTGCCTTGTCTCCCTTGTTTTTAGCTTTAGAGGTCATCTCTGGAATACTATTAGGTCAGGGTATAGTATATAAGAAAAGGGCTATAAATGCAGCGTGTTTTGTTATAGATCTTTGTACTTTTAGCGTCTATTATCTCCACCCCCTGTTAGTTAGCTGATATTACTCCAATCTAATGATCTTCCCGCCAGGCCGTTATAGCAATAAAAAGTATTCCCTTTATTTTCTTTACTCCATGTTTGTGCTTTATTTCGTTGTCTTTAACATAGATGTTTCAGCATTTTAATAAGATGTACAGTAGGTGACTCTAGGTATGTGCTCGCACGCCATAGCCGTCAGCCTGGTTTCAAGTTTGTCCTTATATGTATCCTGGTTCACCTGCGGCCTAGGCCTTAATGGCGTCGTATAAAATCTACATCTCTCCTCTGTTAGCGGTTAGTGCCGGTTAAGGGAGCGTTTGTCTTATCGAAGGTAATGTGCCTCCTAATAACGCTTTAGACTCTTTTGTATACTGTTATGTTTTGGAGTCGGGTCTTACCCCCTGTATAGTCTCCAAGGCCATATGTCCCAGTCGTTATCCTGCGGTAGCTCCGTAGCGGTTCCCGGTCTGAATCTCACATTGTCCGGTGTCTGGGGGATGTGTATGAGATTAGCGCCTCTTGCCTGTACTGAGGATCCAAAATTTTTAATTAACACCCTCTGTTATGGGCTATTAGGAGCAACTCTGGTGCCGGAGCTTCACACATCAGCGGCCATTCACCCTTTTCACACATTTTTTTATTCCATTTTTTGGATTTTTTGGATTTATTTATTTGGCTACATCACTGGATTTATTACACATTGTTAGCTCACCTCTTCTGTATATTTGACTTTTTCACTGATTCACCGTTATTACTGACTCTTCATTGATTGCTCACACACGGATTGCTGGACTTCATCTGACACATCCTCATTTTCATTTTTTAATTATTATCTACTTGTTTACAACATAACAAGTTTGCATTGTATAGCAAGTCTGTATTGTATACCAAGTTTGTATTGCATATCAAGTCTGTACTGTATATCAAGTTTTTATTGTGTATATTTTATTTTGTATCAAGTTTTTATTGCATGGATCCATGTTTTTATTTTTATTTAGCTTGTGTCAATTTTAAGTATTAAATATCTTATTATCACATCCTTTTCATCACGCAGTCTTAATACCTTAGCCTCCGTTAGGTTTGGCGCCTAGGCTGACCTCTACACAGTTTTCTACTAATTGTAATAACTGATTTATGTAATGAAGTCCTTAACTCTAGGAGCAAAATATAAAGAACTCCCTTGTAAAGAACAAACAGAAGGAGCACAGATACCTTTAGAAGCAAGTGTAGCATTAGACTGGTTAGAATTAATAGAAACATTTAAACATGTGTTGCATAATTGTGCTGGAGGTAAAACCTCAGCATGTTTGCAATATACACACTTAACATTAATAAAAAGTTCAGATGACCCAGCATCTAAAGTAGTTTTAGGGACAGAATCACAAGGCCCCATAATAGCAGATTAACTACAAAAGTAGATTACATAAACATATAGTTATGTATATGGATATATGTGTTTATATATTGTTAAATTCCCAAAAGAAGAGATCTTGAAGCAAAGGAAAAAACTTACCCCTTCTAGAAGAAGCTCTGATAAACTTACAAGGCTAAAGCATGCTAATCCAATGTGTAAACAGAGGCTAACCTGCCAAGAGGCAGAACAAATTCTACACCTGACATCCAGATAGCGCACTAAGGTGTATATTACAAGTTGTGCACTAACTGTTGTGCCCAAGCGGTAAGGGGTATATTGTGTCAGAAGTAGCGTGCATATTAAAAGATGAAAATAAATGTGTTTGCTTAAGTGCAATTGAATTTAACGCGCATCTGGTTAGCATGACTTCAGAGCTCTGGTTAAATATCACACAAGTCGAAAAAGTGGCAAAAAACACATTAAAAATACATTGTACAATATTGTTACACTCATAATAACACTGTCTAATAAAAATTATTTTTAAAAAAGTGCATAAAAAATTAAAAGGGCTCCAAGATATGAGGTCTCAGGTGTTAGGAAGAAAAAGTGCTGCAAAGGACTTTAACATATAGACACAAATGTATGTCTAAATATGTATGTATATACAGTATCTCACAAAAAGTAATTACACCCCTCACATTTTTGTAAATATTTAATTATATCTTTTCATGTGACAACACTGAAGAAATCATACTTTACTACAATGTAAAGTAGTGAGTGTACAGCCTGTATAACAGTGTAAATTTGCTGTCCCCTCAAAATAACTCAACACACAGCCATTAATGTCTAAACCGTTGGCAACAAAAGTGAGCACACCCCTAAGTGGAAATGTCCAAATTGGGCCCAAAGTGTCAATATTTTGTGTGGCCACCATTATTTTCCAGCACTGCCTTAACCCTCTTGGGCATGGAGTTCATCAGAGCTTCACATGTTGTCACTGACATCACAGAGCTGGTGACGACATCACAGAGCTGGTGGATGTTAGAGACTTTGCGCTCCCCCACCTTCCATTTGAGGATGCCCCACAGATGCTCAATAGGGTTTAGGTCTGGAGACATGCTTGGCCAGTCCATCACCTTTACCCTCAGCTTCTTTAGCAAGGCAGTGGTTGTCTTGGAGGTGTGTTTGGGGTCATTATGTTGGAATACTTCCCTGCGGCCCAGTCTCTGGAGGGAGGGGATAATGTTCTGCTTCAGTATGTCACAGTACATGTTGGCGTTCATAGCTCCCTCAATGAACTGTAGCTTTCCAGTGCCAGCAGGACTCATGCAGGTCCAGACCATGACAGTCCCACCACCATGCTTGACTGTAGGCAAGACTCACTTGTCTTTGTACTCCTCACCTGGTTGCCTCCACACACGCTTGACACCATCTGAACCAAAAAAGTTTATCTTTGTCTTATTGGACCACAAGACATGGTTTCAGTAATCCATGTACTTAGTCTACTTGTCTTCAGCAAACTGTTTGCTGGCTTTCTTGTGCATCATTTTTAGAAGAGGCTTCCTTCTGGGACGACAGCCATGCAGACCAATTTGATGCAGTGTGCGGCGTATGGTCTGAGCACTGACAGACTGACCCTCCACCCCTTTAACCTCTGCAGCAATGCTGGAAGCACTCATAAGTCTATTTCCCAAAGAAAAACTCTGGATATGACGCTGAGCACCTGCACTCAACTTGTTTGGTCGACCATGGAGAGGCCTGTTCTGAGTGGAACCTGTCCTATGAAACCGCTGTATGGTCTTGCCCACCGTGCTGCAGCTCAGTTTCAGGGTCTTGGCAATCTTCTTATAGCCTAGGCCATTTTTATGTAGAGCAACAATTCTTTTTTTCAGATCCTCAGAGAGTTTTTTGCCATGAGGTGCCATGTTAAACTTCCAGTGACCAGTGTGAGACAGTGTGAGAGCGATAACACGAAATTTAACATACCTGCTCCCCATTCACACCTGAGACCTTGTAACACTAACGAGTCATATGACACCGGGGAGGATAAATGGCTAATTACACTTACCCCTTAAGTACCCCACCAACAAATGAAGCAGCCCATCACGGATCTCGGTTGGTGTACCCTGCGCACATTTGCGAATACACCGGGATTAATACGGCAAGCTGGATAGGACATACTATTAAAAGCAAATGATAAATTGCATAGATATTCATAATCATCAAAAAATATATAATAAACCCGTAACCCGTTGCAGTATATTTATGTCTTCACTGTAATACCTATATATAATCATATATATATATATGAGTAAACGCGATCGAGTTTGAACGTGAGTAAGGGTATTTTTCCACTTTTTTCACTCCATTAAAGTCTGTAGGAGAATACATTAAAGCATTTGCGATATTTGAAGTTCAGCTTTTTGCATGCATCGGGTTAGAGCGCTTGTGACAATTTTTTAATTTCAACTTGTAATATGCGTGATACCCTACACACACAAAAAGCTCTATAGAATTTAAGGCACGAGCTGGTGCGATAAATTGCATGCGTGTAATCTGACATAAGATATGGAGAAAAAGCGTGACATAACTAACGGTTGTTCAAAAAAAGCCTGATGCGCACAATCTCAAAAAGTATAATAAGTTTTGATAGTTGTTAATAATATTTTTCTAAATTTTATATTTAATATTTCAAGAATGGCTTTAAGATTAGTAATTCTCCATGTGTGCTAAACCAACATCATGTTAGACCTAAATCATGAAACACCAAGGGCAAGATTACAATTGAGGTGCAAAGGATTTTGCGACAGTGCAATCGTGGTTTGCAATCCATTTTTCTCCCGGTGATATTGCAAGTTCTGCTTCAATCCTTACAGCGATCTAAGAGCTCTATTAAACTGTTTTCATACACTGAAGAAGAAAAGTTTGCTCTGGTGTATCTTTACCATTTTTTATTTTGTTTTCCTAAACTAAAAAGTTGCATACAACACAACAAAAATACCTTAAAAAGTACATTTACACCAATAAACTATACTATTAACCCATAAGCCGCCATCCCCCACATCGTCAACTCTAAATAAAACTATTAACCCCTAAACTACCATCCCCCCATATCTCAAACTACCTAAATAAACTATTAACCACTAAACTAGGGATAGGCTAATGTTTTGCAACATTTGAAAAATGAAATGAATTTTAACACATTCATTCGTTCGTTTTGAATTTTGAAAGCTTGTACAATATTCTAACATTTGTTTAATGTAATAGTATTTCTAATGCTTTCTTTAAATGTAATATTCTATTCAAATTTTCTAATATTTCAATTTGAATTATGCAATATTATAATTTGAAAATTTTTAATTTATATATTTGTAATAATATTTCTAATTCTCTCTATAAATGTAATATTCAAATTATGCAATATTCAAATTCTAAAAATTCTAATTTATATATTTGTAATATTATTTATAATGCTTTCTTTAAATGTAATATTCTAATTTTTGCAATATTCAAATTAAAGAATTTGATTTTATATATTTGTAATAGTATTGCTAATGCTTTCTTTTAATGTAATATTCAAATTATGCAATATTTGAAATAGAAACATTTGAATTGATATATTTGTATCTATTATGTATCAATTTACTAAATTCCCTACCACATGAACTATTGAACTTCTGAATAGTATTTGTTAAATCAAATGTTACATTCGAAATTTCTAATGTGGACATTCGATCTAATTATAAACATTCAAATGCGCAAGTGATATTTGAAAACTGTAAATAGCATTCAGTTATAGAATTTTTAAGAACATTTGTTCTAATCAACATTCGATTATGAAAATCAAATTTCTACAATTACATTCCTTCTAACATTCGAATTTGAATATAAACACATTCACCCATCTCTAATCTAAAACCCCTAACCTAACACCCCTAACGTAACCCCAATTAAAATACCCATAAAGTAAATAAAAACTATACTAACTTAAAATAAATAAAAAGTTACCTGTCAAATTAAATTAAAACCTAAGCTTACCCTAAAAAAACTAACATCAATTAAAATAAAAAACCTTATAGTACCAAAAATAAAAAACCTACATTACAAAAAAATAAAAAAACCTAACATTTACACCCCCCCCCCTGAAATTGGTACTCACCGATGATGATGGGTGGTGCTCCATCTTTATCCCGGTGGTGCTCCATTTTCATCCAACTTCATCTTCTTCTATCGGTGGTCCATCTTTTATCTTCATCCCGGTGTCAGCGGCTTCTTCAAATTCAAATCAGCCAATATGATGAAAGCTTCTTTTATTTTTAATTTTTTTCGGGTGTTTTTTTTTAAGATTAGGATTTTTTTTTAATTTTATTTGGGCAGAAGATGGGTTGTATTTGTTGAAAGGTACAAGGAGAGAAAAGTAAAGTATACACCACCTCCTTGTCTGTTTCCAGATCTATGGGAGTGGCAAAAGTGAAGACCCTGCAGCAGGTAAGGCTGTGTCTGAAGGAGAGAGCCAAGATTTCTGTGAGGGCCAGAAGTTTGAGGAAATGGGTAATGAAGAGGTTGTGGATAGAAGTGAGCTTGTTGCAAACTGAACAAATGTTCTAGAGTGCACAAGTGAAAGGGGTGTTGGCTTTAGATACAAAAGGAACTTGAGCAAGTTGTCCAGAGTTATGGTTTCTAGGTCTATGGAAAGGCATACATGGGTGGGCGAGATTAGAAAGTTGTAGGTGACCCGGATTGGGAGAGATACCACCACTAGTTAGTATGAACAAGAGTTGAGATACAGATTTGTAGGATCGAAAGTGTCTTTGGGATGTGGTGCAGGGAGTAGAGAGAGAATTTAGGAATGTGTGAAGCTCATAAAAGCAAAACTAAGGTGATGATAAAAGAGATGGGCTGTGATGCAGGTGGAAAGGGGGAGGATATAAATGAAAAATCTGAAGCACCCCCTTGCCCCCTGGTCACAGCTGTGCTGATGAACTTAACTAAGATGGCTGCCAGTAGTAAAATAACAGCATCACACAAGTGCGGTGGAAATTTTTGTTAAAGGGACTTTATACACTAGATTTGTCTTTGCATATATGCTTTTTAGATGATCCATTTATATAGCCCACATAGCTTTTTTTTAATTTTATTTTTAAAAAGTATAGTTTTGCTTATTTTTAAATTACATTTTTTCCACTGATTTTCAGACTCCTAACCAAGCTCCAAAGTTTTAGAAGAATACTGATGTATACCTATTCCAGCTTGCTCCTGTTTGTATAAATAGTCTTTTCATATGCAGAGGAAGGGGGAGGGTGGAGTGTCTGCTCTTTCCCACTTTCAGTGGCTGTCCCTGCCTAACCTTTTCAGCAGTACTGAACAGGGAGCTTCTAAGTAAGTTTTTAAACGTTTTATACTGGATTTTTATATCAGTATCTCTGCATATTATTCTTTATAGTAGTGCCTATTACATACAGTTAAATTAAAATTTGTGTATACTGTCCCTTTAAGGTCGCCTCAAGCATTGCACAAGCATGGGGGAAGTGGGATGCCGCTCTTGCTCAATACTCACTGTGAACTGCATGCAAAGTGCTGTTATTTCACTGCCCATGGCCATCTTAGTTAAGGTCACCGACTGACCGGTATTTAAATAGGCAGAGATAGGTGCCCCTTTATGGAGGGTGCCTGTATGCACACACCTACTCTGCCTTATTATAAATCCAGCCCTGGGGGCGGAGCCAGCAGCCTAGAGGAATGGTCGCAAGCTTTTAGAGCTCTGTCTCTACTTGCTATAAAATCGCATTAGGTATGTAATTAAATACCTATTTCATCTCTAAAAACTATGGTCTAATTGCCTGACTACAGACTGGATGGAGAGCCGATTTTCCCTGCTAATTTCTATCATTTAAAAGAGGGGCCGGTAGTCTGAATACAGCCTGCGCAGACAGCAACCATACTTGTAGCCACGTGAGCTAGCGATATAGCTATCATGGAGAGCGCTCACTGGATCTTGTTTGAACTTAGTAAACTCCTGGAAACGTATCGACTTATGCCTGAAGCCTCTTTTAATTCATTGCCTGCTTCTGTGGCTAATGCTGAGACCTCACCGGAGGGATGTTCACATACAGGGGCCGAAGTTGAAGTTGGTGGAGCTGCACCTGAGCCCCGGCACGTGCTGTGCACTTCTGATTCTACCGAGAGAGTGCTTAGCAGTCCCACAGGTCAGAGATCTGAACGACGACTAGCAACCTACACAGTAGTTCAAATTAATGCAGGCTCACTGGAGTGTGACGGGAGAACGAAACCCATGGCTGCGGATACAATGGCGATGCTGGGACCTGGGAGCTTGAATCCGGTTCTCAGGTCTTTTATGGACACAATACAAGTAATGACTCTGCGGAATATGAACACCACTGTTGGTTCACTGCCTGCTGAACCGTGTGGGGAATTACCACCAGGAGATCTAATTTCTCAGAGGTCACGCTTGTTGGAAGCTTGCTGTGGAGGTTGGACGTTTCAGTTTGGTGAGGATAGGGGAGACTCTCCTTATCAATCTAAATCCGGAGTAGGATAGACATAGCTGAATCCTGTACGGACAGTCTGCTCACAATTACTGGAACTGAATTATTGATAAAATCCTAAAATTGCTATCCTCATTGTTTTCCCTTCTACTCTGCCTGCTGGACTTTGTACACGCTACTTTATAATATTCTCTATGCTTTCAACAATAACTCCTGGATATGTAGCATCATCTGCTTATAAATGTACTGCTCCACAATGTCTGTTTAAAGTTAGCATTGTCTGTATGTTATGCCACATATGAGTTTTTACTATAGTTATACTTTTAAGGGTTGTCTTACAAGTGTTGGTGTACCTTCCTACTTCCTGTTTCAAATGTTATGTGAAGATTATAGAGTTAGACATAATAGAGGAACCTGACACTGTGGATGGAAACTATTCCCATAACCCACTGAATAGATTTGTTCTTCTCTAATAATAATCCATGGTCAAGGGAAATTTGTAACTCTTTTGGCGTCAATCTTTTAGATTGGACCTCCTTTTAGCTTAAATCTTTAGGCTCAGAACATCTCCCTAACTTAACTGGCATTAATAGTATTATTCAAGTAGCTCAGGGAGGCTAAGTGGAATTACACACCCACACATGAGGGTTTTGTCTGCGGTTTAGATATAGGGCCCGTATCTGGATGGCAGAGCTTAAAATTATGAACTTGTGGAACAGCCATGCCCCCTATTTTCACTTTTCATTCTCACTATAATGCCTGATTAATAGCTATATTTTATATTCTAAAATGTGTTTGTTATGAGCTTAAAGGTGGTGTATCTACATCAGTAGGCCTGGTAGTCTATATACTTTAGTATTCTTCAGCGCACTACGTATGCCTGACACCTTATACTATAATTTTAGGCAAAGCTATCTCACTATTAACATTAATAGCGTATCATATTTCTTTATATTTTATTTACATAGCTTATTATTACATGTTTAAATCCTTCATGTAAATGTTTTGTGTGACAGTGGCAACTTTAAGTGCATTCTATTATGTTTTATTGCTCCTAAATTGTAAGACAACTTAGAAAATATGTGGTTTATCTCTAATGTATTATACATACCTGGGGCATAACAAGTATGTCCTGAGTGGCATAGAAAAAGTTGTTCAACAATAGCTAAATTGTAGGGCTCAATAACTTAGTTACTTATAATAAGCAGTGAAGGTTCAGATACTGCTTTATAGAACCTACTTGATTTATTAATTTGCTCGCCTTTCTCATGTTAATACCCTACCTCTTTAATGGTCCTCACAGTGTTATTAGTGCAGGCTGGACCTGCACTGCTACCAGTGGTTACAATCTCCTTTACCGCACTATGCGTTAAGGTTATTAGCTTCCTAGACTCTATCATATCAGATAATGTTAACCCAACAAGACTTAGTCCCTTTTTTGTGTACCCACTAGCATCCAATGCGCCCACGAAATTTTCCATATAGCTATGTTGTCTGGTCTCCTTGCAACCTGTTTGTCTTGAGTTAAGTATTCATGGCTCAATTAACCACTCCCCCCCCCCATACCTTAATGTACCTCCTAGGTGTATGATGCAAGTTATGCTAGATACGTGGATACAGATCTCGATTATTTTATATCAGATATACTATTAGCTCACTATATGGCTGGTTCACTTTTGGTTTCCCCTGGTTAGCTATTATGTTCATGTGACTGTATATATGATTATATAGCCCGGTGATACTAGAGCCTTTCTACATAGTATTTGCTGCCTACTACAGTACTTTAGTCATTTTCTCTCCAACTCACAGCGAGCCTTCCAGCCCCTAGGCTACATACTCTTTCTATAACAATTAAACTTATCACCTCCCCCCCCCTCCTTCTATAATAAACCTCCGATTCTAGGTGGGTTAAATGCGTGGCTTATCTCTCCTATGCCGCACCCTAAATCCTGTGTACCTATACTTACAACAACCCCTATCCCTACAATGTTTTGCCAGACCCGAGAGGGTCTTCCTATGTTTTATTTGGGGTTGAACACTTTAGTCTACTATATAATAGTTTCATTAAATATCTTGTTATCTATAGTTCTAAACAGGAAAAAAAAAAAAAGAGGTTCTTCATTTAAGGCCCATGTCTGGCCCTGTCAATCTAGTATTTACCTGCCTTGCCTTATGACAATAGCATCTTTGTGGTCCAAGAGTGGCCGCATAAATCTTATGACAGGTGTAACGCTTGAACAATGTTTAATGTCTACATTTAATGTGTGATTTACCATTTAACTGTATTGTATACTTGGGCGATGTCTTTTGGTAACCCGCATTGTAACAATCTATTTTCCTTTACAATATGTATTGACAATTATCAACTGTTTGTTTGAAAAAGAACCTTAATAAAAATATATTAAAATAAATCCAGCCCTGCATAGCAAAAGAGAGTTACACAGAGAAAGTGTCAGGGTTTTTTCCCTGTTTTGTTTGCCATGTGCTGCTGGCAGCCATTTTACTCACCTCTCTTGCTGACTATAGTGCATTGTGGGGGGATGCTGCTCATTTCCTGCACTTCCTTTTATGGCCAGACTGGTGTGCATCATCTGTGTGAGACAGGATGCAGTCTCAGAAATGTGATATCATCACTTATTATTTAAAGGGCCTCTGTTCTGTATGCTTTGCCTTTGCATTGTCTCAGACCTGTTTGTGAGAGTTCCTGTGTATTACCTGGCTGTCTGACGTCCTTCCTGGTTCCTGATCCCTGGCTTGTTCCTGACTCTGCTGTTTTCCTTGTTCATGATTCCAGCTCGTCTGACTATTCGCTTTGGATTCTGACTCGGCTCGTCTGACTACCAGCTCTGGTTTTGACTCCTGGCTTCTAATTTGACTTGTAGACTTTTTATTATTTTTTTGTTATTAATAAACGTGTGATTATTTTTGCACTTCTCATCTCAGTCTGATTCCTGGCACCCTGACATTACGCAAAGGCCATGAATCCTCATGGTGCTAATAATCCACCTTTACCTGCCATCATTTCCAGGATGGATGAACAGGATCACCACTTGGATCAATTTGCACTAGCCCTGCAAACCCTGCTGACTCGTACTGCACATTTGGACCAAAGTGTCCCACAAGTTAAGGCTGCTCCTGTTTCCGCTGCTGCACCTAGTCCTACTCATGTCCAGTTCTGCACCTCTACCTCAGCGATATGGAGGCGATCCTATTCAGTGCAGAGGGTTTTTGAACCAGGTGGGCATTTACTTTGAGATGTTACCTCAGGCGTTTCTCTCTGACAGAGCTAAGGTGGGATTTCTCATCTCGTTACTCTCTGACACAGCTCTTGCCTGGGCTAATCCCTTGTGGGAGACTAATAAACCTGCAATTTCAAATTACCCTGAATTTGTGGCCTCCTTTCGAAGGGTATTTGATGTTCCGTCTCGCTCCTCCTCTGCTGCTAAACGACTCATGTCCATTCAGCAAGGTACAAGATCTGTTGCTTAGTATGCTATTGAGTTCCGTATGCTTGCCACAGAGGTTGGTTGGAACAATGAAGCCCTTGTTGCCGCCTTCTTTCATGGGCTCTCTGATGCGATTAAAGACGGAGTTGCTGCCAGAGATTTACCAGATCTCAAGGCATTGGTGTCTTTTTTTTATCCTAATTGACATCAGACTCAGAGAGAGGCCCTCTTTCAAGGAGCACTTGCGGAAGCCTCCTGTTCCGTTGTCTCCTACATGTTCGTTCCCACCCATGCCTCCCTCTCCTCCCATGCCTCCTAGTCCCGAGTCACCAGGTACTGCTGAGTCGATGCAGTTGGGATTCATGCGTCTCTCCACGGCGTAGAGGGCCTTTAGGAGGAGGGAGGGGCTCTGTCTCTATTGTGGGTTACAGGGCCACCTTTT
Source organism: Bombina bombina (assembly GCF_027579735.1). Taxonomy (NCBI): domain Eukaryota; kingdom Metazoa; phylum Chordata; class Amphibia; order Anura; family Bombinatoridae; genus Bombina; species Bombina bombina. The sequence continues at coordinate 895,683,597 of NC_069503.1, read as the reverse complement.
GAAGTCTTGTCCTACACAGCCGGGAAACGCTCACACCTAAGGTCCTGTCGGGTGCAGACCTTGGGTGGTTTATCCTCATCCCCGGAACCGCTTAAGGAGAAACCTTTGGTCACGGTTGTCCTTTCCTGGGTGGACTCCTTCATAGTCACCCAGGCTCTTGTTGACTCTGGTGCTGTGGGCAATTTCATTGACAGTGCTTTTGTATCAAGGCACTCCATTCTTGTTTTGCCTCGGTCCATTCCGCTTGCTATTGAGGCCATTGATGGCAAGCCCCTTCAGCCCACACTCGTTACTCACGAAACTGCTCCATTGTCCATGGCTGTTGGGGCTCTCCATTTTGAAACCCTCCAGTTCCAGGTGATAAACTCTCCGCATTTTCCGGTTGTTCTGAGTTATCCCTGGCTCCAAAAGCACAATCCCAGTCTCGACTGGCGCAGGTCCGAAATTTTGTCGTGGTAACTGCAATTTATTTCCGCTTGTCTTTGGAAACCAGTTAAAGTCTTGTGCACTTCTTCGGTATCTCAATTGCCAGAGGAGTACCAAGAGTTTCTAGACGTTTTTGACAAGGTGCGTGCCGGTACGCTGCCTCCTTACCGGTCTTACGATTGTGCCATAGACCTGCAACCCGGAGCCATTCCTCCTCGAAATTTTGTTGTGGTCTCCGCAATGTATTCCCACTTGTCTTCAGAAACCAGTCAAAGTCATATGCACTTCTTCGGTATCTCAATTGCCTGAGGAGTACCGAGAGTTCCAAGACGTTTTTTGACAAGGTGCGTGCCGGTATGTTGCCTCCTCACTGGTCTTACGATTGTGCCATAGACTTGCAACCCGGAGCCATTCCTCCTCGGGCCGGGTTTACCCTCTGTCTGTTGCAGAGAATTGTGCTATGGAGGAGTATATTGCCGATGCTCTGTCATGGGGGATCATCCGCAAATCCTGCTCTCCTGCAGGGGCTGGCTTCTTCTTTGTGAAGAAAAAGGGTGGCGAGTTAAGACCATGCATCATTTATAGGGGTCTTAATCGTTTTACCATTAAGAATGCTTACCCTATTCCGCTCATTACGAAACTCTTTGACCGCCTCAAGGGAGCTACGGTCTTTACTAAACTTGATTTGAGAAGAGCGTACAATCTTGTTAGGATCAAGGAGGGCCACGAATGGAAAACAGCATTTAACACCAGGAGCGGGCATTATGAGTATCTTGTAATGCCCTTTGGCCTATGTAATGCTCCTGCTGTTTTCCAGGAATTTATTCATGATGTCCTACGAGATATGTTGCAACAGTGTGTTGTGGTGTACTTAGACAACATCCTCATACACTCACCCACACTTGAGGTTCATCGTTCTGATGTTACACGGGTTCTTCAGAGACTATGTGAGAACGACATATTTTGTAAACTCGAGAAATGTGAGTTCCATCAGACTCAAGTAACCTTCCTAGGTTATGTTATCTCTGTTGCATTGTTCTCCATGGATCCTGTCAAGTTATCTGCAGTTCTGCAGTGGCATCCCCCAGTTGGTCTTCGGTCTATTCAACATTTTTTGGGGTTTGCCAATTACTATAGAAAGTTTATTAAAAACTTTTCCTCCTTGGTCAAACCTATCACAGACATGACCCGTAAAGAGAATGATCCACTTCATTGGTCACCTACTGCCATTAAGGCCTTTGATAGTCTTAAGACTGCCTTTGATGCTGCTCCAGTTCTGGCTCATCCTAACCCTGTCCTGCCTTTCTTTCTTGAGGTCGATGCATCTGATACTGGAGTAGGTGCCCTCTTGTCTCAACGTCCTACGCATGACGGATCCTTGCATCCGTGTGGTTTCTTTTCTAAGAAATTGTCTGCAGCAGAGTGTAATTATGATATTGGTGACAGGGAATTACTGGCCATAATTTTGGCACTCAAGGAATGGAGGCATCTTCTCGAGGGTACTAGCGTGCCAGTGCTCATTCTTACTGACCACAAGAATTTAACTTATCTATCTGAAGCAAAATGTTTGTCGCCCCGACAGGCCAGGTGGGCGCTATTTTTGTCTCAGTTTAATTATGTGGTCTCCTACCTGCCCTGGAGTCCCTTCCTTTTGCAAATGTATCCGTTAATCCATCCCAGTTTATGCTCTCTAGTCATAGGCTCCCTATGCCAGCAGCTGTGTAATACTAATGTAAGCCCGGGGGTTACTTCCTTTTGTAAATGTATGTAAGTAGTAAAGCAAGCTTAAACATCGTGAATTCCTCCAGTCATAGGCTCAAGTGTAATAATTATTGAAGATAACCTCACTATAGTAACTAACTAAACTCCTTAACTAGGAATAATTAAGTATTAGGGACCTCTTTTTGATTAAAATGCAGTAAATCTAGCCTATCTACTATATTGATAATTCCTCTAGTCATAGGCTCATTTATAAATATTAAAGTTAAACTAAATTTTTGTAACTATCATATATAGCTCTTGTCATAGGCTCATGAAGACCATATGTCACCAAGAAAATATTATGTGATGCTTGATTGGTTTGATGTATTTTTATCTACCGTGTAATATGTATTTTGTACTATCATATACATGTCTTTCCAACTAGAGGACTCCATTAGATTGTTTTTTATTTTCTCTCATTAAACTTATGGAAGTCATTTAACATATATAAGGCATAAGTTGATTTAACGAATATCATTGTGAAAATACAATTGTTATAAAAAGTTTTGCTATAAGAATCATTTCCTACCCCAATTTGGTCATTTAATGTTATTATAAGGTTAGTTTGACGATATTACCTTTATAAAATAAGCATACTCTGTTTTAATCATTTGAGATGATATACCTTTAAAATACAATTAAATGACCAACCAATTAGATTTGAGCACTGGGGATTTAAACCTGTGTGCCACTAACTATTTTATGGACTATGAGTACGGCTCTCCTAGCCGAAACGCGTTAGTCTGTTTCTTTTGGGGAATTGCCCCACAATCTCTTTTTGTAATAATATTTTAATGGAATACCAATAAAGTGCAATTTTATTTTTACATTTTGGTGCCTGGCATGCTCTTTCTTTTTTGGTTTGCAACTACTACCACAAGCCAGCACCGACTGCAAAGCCTGACCGGAACTACCCTCTGTGAGAAGAAAGTAAGTGTTTCTCCTCAGATATATCTATAAACAATACATATATCCTTTTCGCTATAGGAAGATCACTGAACCCCTGGCCAAGCGTGTGAAATGGAGTCCCATTGCTTATTACTTTATAACTTCATATTCGAGATAAGCACAAACAGATAGAAGACGGAGTGTTTTGTGTGTGGAGTCGGAATCCTGTGTTGCCATTTTCTTTTGCCGATCCGCCCACTGTTTTCTAATCAGCAAATGGCATTCCGAGCACAGCATTTTGTTGAACAGCCATTGGTTACAAAGGAGGAGTGACATACCGAACAAGCCACTGGCCGTGCAACCATTGGATTAACAGAGTGAGTGACACATTGAACACGTCACTGGATTGCCCCGATTGGATACTCATATGGTAACCGGGATTGTAATTACAGCTGAGGAAAAATCTGCCTGTGGAGCGCTCGTTCCGCGATAGTGGACAGGCTGGAGCCTGGGAGAGTACGCTAACCGAGCTGGTGAGATAAGCTGTTTGTGTGTTCATTAATCCATTTCATTAATATGTGCATTTGGGAAACATTGTGAATGAACGTAACATCAAGTGTCACTTTAACCAAAGAGGCTGTTCACTTATGCATCTTGCTTTAACAATTGTTGGGCTGGTATATTTATTGACTTAACTATCTACAAGGATTCTGTCTACTCCTAGATTGACTGTCTATAAGGTAACACGCTGGGGTTACCAGTCTGTTATTAGACTTTAACAGAAGGATATTGGATGAGAAATTTACAAGTGTCAATTGGACATAAATATATTAAATGAATGCAGAGACTTTATAGATATCTTGATATATTCCAGAGGGTATTGCAAGGAAGTTTGTTTTGTCTTTTCCGGTATTCACAGTGTAACAGGCAACTTTCTAAGGACTAGTTGGGACTCTCCCCCCTTCTTGTTTGACAGGGAATTACTGGCCATAATTTTGGCACTCAAGGAATGGAGGCATCTTCTCGAGGGTACTAGCGTGCCAGTGCTCATTCTTACTGACCACAAGAATTTAACTTATCTATCTGAAGCAAAATGTTTGTCGCCCCGACAGGCCAGGTGGGCGCTATTTTTGTCTCAGTTTAATTATGTGGTCTCCTACCTGCCTGGTAGTAAGAATGTTAGGGCTGATGCCCTCTCTCGACAATTTTCGCCTCTGTCCAAGGAGGAGTCTGTATTTACTCCTGTTATACCTCCTGGCCATATTTTAGCTACCATACGTACTAATTTGACTTCTCCCTTGGGGGAGGAGATCCTGGCTGCACAAACCAATGCACCTCCTGAGAAACCTAGTAGTAAGTGTTTTGTTCCTGAGAATCTTCAAACTAAACTTTTGCTCACTTACCACTATCCTAAATCCGCAGGTCACCCAGGCAAGAACCAAATGATTTGGTCAGTCACTCGACAATTCTGGTGGCCATGTCTTCGTTCTGATGTTGCTGCATATGTTGCCTCCTGCTCAGTTTGTGCACAGAATAAGACTCCTTGACGTCTTCCTGTGGGTCTTCTTCAACCTATTGCTAATGGTGAGCATCCTTGGACATATCTTTCCATGGACTTCAATATCGAGCTCCCTGTTTCCAATGTCAATACTGTTATCCTTATGGTGGTTGACCGTTTTTCTAAAATGTCACATTGCATTCCCTTGATGAAGTTGCCTACCGCTCAGGAGCTTGCTTAAATTTTTGCCCGGGAGGTCTTCCATTTACATGGGTTACCCAAGGAGATAGTGTTGGACCGGGGTAGCCAGTTTGTCTCCAGATTTTGGCGTTCCTTTTGTGCTCAAATGGGGATCCAGTTTTCCTTATCCTCGGCATATCACCCTCAATCCAATGGGGCTGCCGAACGGTCTAATCAAGCTCTGGAACAGTTCCTCCGTTGCTATGTCTCAGATAACCACAATAATTGGTCTGAACTGTTACCCTGGGCAGAGTTTGCTCGTAATAGTGCTATTAATGCTTCCTCCAAGTTATCCCCGTTCATGGCGAATTATGGGTTTCAACCATCCTTGTTGCCCAGTTCATTCATGTCTCAGGGTATTCCGGCTTTGGAGGAGCATCTCCAGCAACTCCATTCCACGTGGGTTCAGATTCAGGATTGCCTTCATCGTTCTATGCAGCACCAAAAGTTCCAGGCTGATCATAGGCATCTGCCCGCGCCTTCCTACCAGGTCGGTGAGAGAGTTTGGCTGTCCTCCCGCAACTTGAACCGTTGTGTGCCTTCGAATAAACTGGCTCCCCGTTATGTTGGTCCTTTTCGAATACTCCGACGGGTCAATACTGTGGCCTACGCTCTTTACCTTCCTCCTGCAATGCGCATATCCAATGTTTTTCATGTCTTCCTCTTGAAACCATTGGTTTGTAATCGGTTTACCACTGTGTTGCCTTGTCCCCATCCTATCTTCGTTGACAACCATGAGGAGTATGAGGTCAGCAGCATTATTGACTCTTGTATGTCCGGGGCAGTGTACAGTATTTGGTTCACTGGAGGGGCTACGGTCTGGAGGAGCGTTCTTGGCTTCCCCCCTCTGATGTTCATGCTCCCGCTCTCCTCCGTGCCTTCCATGCCCGTTTCCCCAATAAGCCCTTTGTCCTCCCGCGAGGGAGGGGTTTTTGAGGGGAGGGTACTGTCAGGGTTTTTTTCCCTGTTTTGTTTGCCATGTGCTGCTGGCAGCCATTTAACTCATCTCTCTTGCTGACTATGGTGCCTTGTGGGGGATGCTGCTCATTTCCTGCACTTCCTTTTATGGCCAGACTGGTGTGCATCATCTGTGTGAGACAGGATGCAGTCTCAGAATTGTGATGTCATCACTTATAATTTAAAGGGCCTCTGTTCAGTATGCTTTGCCTTTGCGTTGTCTCAGACCTGTTTGTGAGAGTTCCTGTGTATTACCTGGCTGTCTGACGTCCTTCCTGGTTCCTGATCCCTGGCTTTTTCCTGACTCTGCTGTTTTCCTTGTTCCTGATTCCGGCTCGTCTGACTTTTCACTTTGGCTTCTGACTCGGCTCGTCTGACTACCAGCTCTGGTTTTGACTCCTGGCTTGTTATGTGACTTGTGGACTTTTTATTATTTTTTGTTATTAATAAACGTGTGATTATTTTTGCACTTCTCGTCTCAGTCTGATTCCTGGCACCCTGACAGAAAGATAGCAACAGAAAACAAGATTTGCAAGATATGGTACAGGTACTCAATGCACACCCCTAGCACCAGATTATTATTCTTTGCACTCGACTGAGCACTCAACAACACATTCTGTACTATAGATTGTGCATTATTTGTAATCTCACCCTTTATGGGGAATACCAAATAGGATTCAAGTGCCTTTAATATTTTTAAGGAGAGTTAAGAAATGACTCAAATGTTTCCATTACAGTTCAAATGTCTGGAAATGTGATGCAGCGATTAACTTATCAAAAGTGGTAATTATTACACTTGAAAGTGTTCATATTTTTTCAGACTGAGTCTGTTTAGGTATTTGTAACAAACAAATAACATTGTAAAGTAAAAAAAAAGATAGATAAGCTAGTGAAGAAACAGGCTTCTTTAATTCTAACTCTGTAATTATCTAATATCAGTCTTCAATCTAATTGCATGCCTGAGGCTTGATTGAACACCTGCTTTTTTAACTTGAGGGCAAATTATTACCAGCGCTCAGCACTGTGTGTATATTATTAGTGTAAAATACATGTTTTTCTCTTGGAGTAATAGAAGTAAATGCAAAGTGTACCGTACAGTACCCAAATATCAAATATTGTCTAGGATACGCTTATATAACATTAGCTTAAAATGCATACAACGTATTTCCAGACAATTTCTTTTCTTTCTTTTTTTTTGGTTCCTAGATAGGAAGAAATCATTATGATGTTTGTAGTCAAATTAACCTTACAAAATCCCACTTTTAAATCTTGGAGGAATGGATTTTCTCATTATTTCAGTTCAATAGTTTAATATGAGCAAAGCTGCTGTGAAGAGAAAATAAGATTAAAAATCCTTAATTTTACTCAGCTCATTTTTGCTATGGTGATTAAAGACACTGAACAAAAACATGTTAAAAATGTACCAATTCTTCCACTTCAGTTTAGCTAGTTTGAATTTCTCAGTTTAATAGCTAACCATAGGTCCATTCCAGTCTTTCTGAACCTGTATATTGGCTTTTCATCAGCTCAAGTTACCTTTCTTTCAAGTTCAGGATGATCACAATGGTAACTACATTTCCATACTGGAAAAAGATTGGATTGGATCCAAGCAGATGGGGGAAAAGTTACCCGTAGGGAGCATGGACAGTATTAACTTCAGGTCAGGATCACAATAAACCGATCACAAGATATCGAATAATTATTGAGAACAAAATGAAGACATCAAATTCAACAAACAGGGGCCTATTTAATTATCAAGCTCCGAATGGAGGCTCGCCAGAAACAGCAGTTATGAAGCAGCGGTCACAAAGACCGTTGCTCCATAACCTGTCCGCCTGCTCTGAGCAGGCGGACAGACATCGCCGGAAATCAACCCGATCGAGTACGATCGGGTTGATTGACACCCCCCTGCTGGCGGCCCATTGGCCGCAAGTCTGCAGGGGGCGGCATTGCACCACCAGCTCTTGTGAGCTGCTGGTGCAATGCTGAATACGGTGAGCGTATTGCTCGCCGTATTCAGCAAGGTCTGGCGGACCTGATCCGTACTGTTGGATCAGGTCCGCCAGATCTTGATAAATAGAGGCCACAGTGTGTTTATAATGTGCACACCTGGACTTTTTAACATTTTTGTGTTTATTTCAAGACAATTTGGTATAATTCTAGTATATATATATATATATATATATATATATATATATATATATATATATATATATATATATATATATATATATACAGGTAGCCCTCAGTTTACGTTGGGGTTAGGTTCCAGAAGGAATGGTTGTAAATCGAAACCGTTGTAAATTGAAACCAAGTTTATAATATAAGTCAATGGAAAGTAAGGAAGATAGGTTCCAGGCCCCTCTCAAAATTGTCATAAGTAACACCTAATACATTATTTTTAAAGCTTTGAAATGAAGACTTTAAATGCTAAACAGCATTATAAACCTAATAAAATAATCACACAACACAGAATATATAATTAAACAAAGTTAAATGAACAAAAACATTTGCTAAATAGCATTATAAACCTAATAAAATAATCACACAACACAGACTTAACTTGCATTTTTTCTGCAAACAGTTATTTTTATGCATTCCGATCTGGACTCATTTATAGACAGGAAGATCTTGTTCCTTTGAAATCTGCTCGATAGCTCAGGTCTGGTTAAACTGATTAATATCAGCTTGCTTGGCTTTGCTGCAACATAAGCGGTCAGTTCCACCTCCTGGCTATTTTAATAAATGCACTGCTTCTCAATGCTTTTCAATAGCAGTCACATGACTGAAAAAAAAGGTTGTTATTCTGAAACGGTGTAAATTGAACCGTTGTAAAACGAGGGATACCTATATATATATATATATATATATATATATATATATATATATATATATATATATATATGGTCTGGATTATTTAAACCTAGACTTTTGCAGCAGTGAAAAATTATTCATAATGAATATTCTGTAAAAATAGTTTTTAGAATATTAGTTTTCTGCACTATTCAGTATTTGTTTAGTTTAAAATGAAACAAATACTGAATATTCTGTAACATTTACATAGTGTCACCTTCAGGCTTATACTTAAACTATAGCTCACTGGGGGAAAAGAGCTAATCCCTACCCTCTTCACAGACTCCAGGGGCGTGCTAATAGGAAACAGTGTGGCAAATCCCACGCCTGTGCTAAAAGACCATTTCCTTTAGCACATGTTCTGGGGTCCACAGCACTAAGAACTTTGTGCATAAAGCAGCGTAAACTGCTTTGGAGACCTTGTGGGGCAGGTTCACACATGCGAGCCTGCTTCCTGCAATGTAAGAAGCAGCAGTCAGTGAGGTGGCAAAGAGAAATCCCCAAGAGCTCACTCACATTGGGCGATTTACAATCCCATCTCTTGTGCCATTGGTCGCGCAAGTAAAGGGGTGGCCATTACACACTCATTGAAGTGTGTAATGATGCATAATTGCCAGCAGACAAACAGATCCGCTGCCCGTATGCAGCGAAGGCGTGAGGACAACTTCTCAAGTTGAGAAACTTGTCCACATGCAAGTTAATACATCGGGCCCTAAGCCTCCTATTAGCGCAGCCCTGGAGTATGTGAAGAAGGATAAGGATTAGCTCTGCTCCGCAGTGTGCTATAGGTAAGTATAGTGCATTTAAATTTAAATTGAAGTGAAAGTATTTATACACTAATGAATTTCATTAGTATATATTGTTTTTCTTTAAACTGCATTTGTCTGAATATTTGTTAAACTAATGCACATGCCTAATTAAACCTATAGTAATCCTGATTATATTGTCCCTCTATAGTGGATGGGACAGATATGTACATTTGTATTTAATGGGCAAATATTTTATATTGCCCACAGCAAACAAGATCTGCAGTAAACACAAGAAAACAGAAATCACAACTACAACACTTACAAATGGCGTGTATTAATTATACTCTTAAATTACTTGTTTTTTGTTTTATTCTTTTTTCATGATTCTTTGTTACAGTACTTTTGTCTTATTAAATAGGATTTTTATAAGCAGTCAAATATTTGTAACTGGAAATTAACACTTCTATCTTGTTTATTGGCGACCACAAATGCTTACTCTGCTTGTTTTTGGAGAAAAGTCACAAAATATTATCACAGAGATTACGAGTTTTGCGGTAACAGGGGTGCATTGCTAACGAGCATTTTTTTTTAACGCTCCCGTAAGACAACGCTGGTATTACAGGTTTTTTAAACCCGCCGTTAGCCGCAAAAAGGTGAGCTTAGAGCAAAATTTAGCTCCACATATCACCTCAATACCAGCGTTGCTTACGGTAGGGGTAAGCTGGCTAAACGTGCTCATGCACGATTTCCCCATAAGAAACAATAAAGGCTGAGCCAGCTGAAAAAAAACCTAACACCTGCAAAAAAGGAGCGTTCAGTTCCTAACGCAGCCCCATTGATTCCTATGGGGAAAGGAATTTTATGTCTACACCTAACACCCTAGCATGAACCCTGAGTCTAAACACCCCTAATCTTATACTTATTAACCCCTAATCTGCCATCCCCGACATCGTCGCCACCTACATTATAATTATTAACCACTACTCTGCCGCTCCGGACACCGCCGCCACCTACATTATCCCTATGAACCCCTAATCTGCCGCCCCCAACATCGCCGAACCCTACATTATTTTTATTAACCCAATATCTGCCCCCCCCCAACATCGCCGCAACCTACCTACACTTATTAACCCCTAATCTGTCACCACTATAATAAAGTTATTAACCCCTAAACCTAAGTCTAACCCTAACCCTAACACCCCCTAATTTAAATATAATTTAAATAAATCTAAATAAAATAAATACAATTAAATAAATTAATCCTATTTAAAACTAAATACTTACCTATAAAATAAACCCTAAGCTAGCTACAATATAACTAATAGTTACATTGTAGCTAGCTTAGGATTTATATTTATTTTACAGGCAACTTTGTATTTATTTTAACTAGGTACAATAGTTATTAAATAGTTATTAACTATTTAATAGCTACCTAGTTAAAATTTACCTGTAAAATAAATCATAACCTAAATTACAATTACACCTAACACTACACTATAATTAAATTAATTACATAACTAACTACAATTAACTACAGTTAAATTAAATAAACTAACGTACGAAAAACAACAAACACTAAATTACAGAAAATAAAAAAATAATTAAATTTTTTTAAAACTAATTACACCTAATCTAATCCCCCTAATAAAATAAAAAAGCCCCCCAAAATAATAAAATTCCCTACCCTATACTAAATTGCAAATAGCCATTAAAAGGGCCTTTTGCGGGGCATTGCCCCAAAGTAATCAGCTCTTTTACCTGTAAAAAAAAAAATACAATACCCCCCAACATTAAAACCCACCACCCACACACCCAACCCTACTCTAAAACCCACCCAATCCCCCTTAAAAAAAGTTCAATCAGCCAATAGGACTGAGCTTGAATTCTATTGGCTGTTCCAATCAGCCAATAGAATGCAGCCTCAATCCTATTGGCTGATTGGATCAGCCAATAGGATTTTTCCTACATTAATTCCGATTGGCTGATAGAATCCTATCAGCCAATCGGAATTCAAGGGACGCCATCTTGGATGACGTCATTTAAAGGACCCTTCATTCTTCGCTTGGACTGCGTTTGAAGAGGATGCTCCACGTTGACTGGATTGAAGATGGACCCGCTCTGCTCCGGATGGATGAAGATAGAAGATGCCGTCTGAATGAAGACTTCTGACGCTTGGAGGACCTCTTCTGACTGGATTGGAAGAAGACTTCTGCCCCTCTGGAGGTCCACTTGTGCCCGGCTGGGTGAAGACGTCTCAAGGTAGGGTGATCTTCAAGGGGGTAGTGTTAGGTTTTTTTAAGGGGGGATTGGGTGGGTTTTAGAGTAGGGTTGGGTGTGTGGGTGGTGAGTTTTAATGTTGGGGGTATTGTATTTTTTTTTACGGGTAAAAGAGCTGATTACTTTGGGGAAATGCCCTGCAAAAGGCCCTTTTAAGGGCTATTTGTAATTTAGTATAGGGTAGGGAATTTTATTATTTTGGGGGGGGGCTTTTTTATTTTATTAGGGGGATTAGATTAGGTGTAATTAGTTTAAACATTTTTTTATTATTTTTTTTATTTTCTGTAATTTAGTGTTTGTTGTTTTTCGTACTTTAGTTTATTTAATTTAATTGTATTTAATTGTAGGTAATTTAGTAAATTAATTTAATGATAGTGTAGTGTTAGGTGTAATTGTAACTTAGGTTAGGATTTATTTTACAGGTAAATTTGTACTTATTTTAACTAGGTAGTTATTAAATAGTTAATAACTATTTAATAACTATTGTACCTAGTTAAAATAAATACAAAGTTGCCTGTAAAATAAATATAAACCCTAAGATAGATACAAATGTAACTATTAGTTATTTTGTAGCTAGTTTAGGGTTTATTTTATAGGTAAGTATTTAGTTTTAAATAGGATTAATTTATTTAATTGTAGTTATTTTATTTAGATTTATTTAAATTATATTTAAGTTAGGGGGGGTGTTAGACTTAGGGTTAGACTTAGGTTTAGGGGTTAATAAATTTAATATAGTAGCGGCGACGTTGGGGGCAGCAGATTAGGGGTTAATAAATGTAGATAGGTGTCGGTGATGTTAGGGACGGCAGATTAGGGATTAATAAAATTTAACTAGTGTTTGCGAGGCTGGAGTGCGGCGGTTTAGGGGTTAATATATTTATTACAGTGGTGGTGATGTCCGGTCGGCAGATTAGTGGTTAAAAACTTTATTTAAGTGTTTGCGATGTGGGGGCTCGGTTTAGGGGTTAATAGGTAGTTTATGGGTGTTAGTGTACTTTTTAGCACTTTAGTTAAGAGTTTTATGTTACAGCGTTAGCCCATAAAACTCTTAACTACTGACTTTTAAATGCGGTAAGTGTCTTGACAGGAGAGGGTCTACCCCTCACTTCTTCCAAGACTCATAATACCAGCGTTAGGCAAATCCTATTAAAAAGATAGGATACGCAATTGACGTAAGGGAATTTGCGGTAAGCTCGAGTCACGGAAGAAAAGTGAGCAGTACACCTGTACCTGCCTGACTCGTAATACCAGCGGGCGTTAAAAAGCAGCGTTGGGACCTCTCAATGCTGCTTTTTATGGCTAACGCAAGACTTGTAATCTAGCTGTATGTTTTTAAAAGTTCCAGTTTACTGTGTCTAGAACCTCATGTTACCATCTACTTAGAGTAATAGGAATTTGGCAAAGACAAACCTTTGTCTGTACAGTGAGGTTTGGAACTAATGGTGATATTTTAAAACTCGTAACTTAGGGCTCGCTTCCATTGAGCCGTTAAAAAAAGAGCCGTAAACTACTGAAGCGGCCGACAGCTAAAAGTAATTTACGGCTCCATTTTAGTACCAGGCTTCCATTGAAAAGGTTTCCGCTCTTTCCGTGTAGGTGTAAGTTAGCGTTGTGTTAACGCTTCCACCCGATGCCCGATTTCTAAAATATTAATAGGTTACTATGGTATCCCGACCTTACACTACACTCAATCGCATATACGCATATTTTCCCTGTCACTCTCTGTTAAAATAAAATCAAACACCTATCGCATGCGCAATATCTACCTCTCAACCGCAACCCCCCACCGCAATAACTAATGTATTAACACCTAATCCGCCAACCCCCATATTGCAAAGTATCTATTAAAACTATTAACCCCTAATCCGCCATGCCCCCATATTGCAAATATGCTAATTAAGCTATTAACCCCTAAATCGGCATGCCCCACAATGCAATCTATCCATTTAAACTATTAACCCCTAATCCGCCATGCCCCACAATGCAATCTAGCCATTTAAACTATTAACCCCTAATCCACCATGCCCTACAATGCAATCTAGCCATTTAAACTATTAACCCCTAAACCGCCATGCCCCCATATCGCAAATAACTAATCACTAAGCCCCCTAACCTAACGCCCCCTAAATTAACCCCATTACATACATTAAAATAATCCTAATAATACCTAACATTACTTTAAAAAAATAAAAAATAAAAAAATTAATCTAAAATTACAAAAATTAGAAAAAGTCTAACATTACATAAAATAACAAACCAAATTATCAAACATAAAAAAATTATACCTAATCCCTATGAAAATAAAAAAGCCCTCCCAAAATAAAAACACTGCCTAATCTAATACTAAACTACCAATAGTCATTAAAAGGGCTTTTTGTAGGGCATTGTCCTAAACTAAACAGCTCTTTCACCTTTAAAAACACTAAGTCCCCCCTCTAACAGTAGAACCCCCCACCCACCAAACCCCACGAAATTAAAAAACCTAACACTAAAAAAATCCTAAACTACCCATTGACCCTAAAGGGGCATTTGTATGGGCATTGCCCTTAAAAGGGCATTCAGCTCTTTTACTGTCCTTAAAAGGGCATTCAACTCTTTTACACTGCCCAAAATCCCTATTCTAAAAAAATAAAAAATAAAAATCCTAACTCTAACCCCCAAAGAGGTACTCACCGTTCCTGAAGTCCAGCAGAGAAAGTCTTCTTCCAAGTGGCGGTGAAGTTTTCTTGGAGTCGGCGACATCTTCCATCTTCATTCAGGACCAAGCCAGCATGGAGCGGAGATGACCGCGGAACTGAAGACCGATGACCGAGGAACTGAAGACCGGCGACCAAGGAACCAAACTTAATATATATTATTTGTGTTATTATATATTATATCATATTTAAAGCCCTGAAATTAATGCTGTAAATGTAAAAACAGCAATAAAACATTTTTTGATTGGGAGGCATCTCACTATCCATCAATAAGGCTATAGGGAGTTCTGTTTATCAGGCAGTGAGCTTTCTTTTTTATTGCTGCATAAAACAAAAAGGACATTTTTAAACAGTTTTTTCAACACACAAACATACACTTCCTATTAGCTTCCATATCAAAAAGCATTAAAAAATATTTTTAAGATGTTACTACATTTTTATATGCACAATAGCAATTATTTTACAATTCAGTGTACTGGCCCATTAAGTAAGCAAACAAATGCCAAACTACTCTCATGGGCTGTACACAGTATTATAGTGTTGTACTGTAAATGCTGTATTTTTACAATTCTTTTGTTTTCACCTTAGGAGATTGTGTAATTACATCCTGAATAGTGGTCATGTGATCACTAGAAAAGACTTAAATTGAACTGTTGTAAAACGAGGGCTACCTGTATAGGAATATATATATATATATATATATATATATATATATATATATATTACATTAACATTATCAGATATATATATATATAAATATATATTTAAAAACAACAATGAAATGTTTTTTCCATGTGAAGAACATTGTGATGTCAAATATGCGTATTGTGCTTCAGGTTTCACACTTTAGGTCTAATGCAGTGTCGGGTTAGCGCACATGAAGAATTAGTTATATTAAGCATGAAAATATTAAATAGAAAATTATGAAAATGATTAATAATAATAATAATTATTATAGATGTAAAATTCTAAATAATCAATAGAATATATTTATGTATTTTACAGTATCTATAACTATTATTAATATTTAATATTTTATATTTTATATTTCCATAACGCACCTTAAGATAACAATTTCTTCATGTGAGCTAACCCGACACCGAGTTAGACATAAAGCGCGAAACCTGAAACACGTATTTTAAATTTTAATGTTCTTTACATAGAAAAAAAATATTTTTTTTATTATTAAATATATATATCTGTGAAACTGTTAATGAAGAATATATGTCTATACCTATATATATATATATGAGAATAGATAAATAGGTATATACAGTATGAATATAATATAAATATCTATATATATATTTATATCTGTATATAAAAATACTATTTTCCGAATGGGAAGAACATTGGAATGTTAAATATTTACATGAAATACACAGTTGTTAGGAGTTATCTTATAACTGGGGGTATCACTTGACACTTAGCAGTATTCTACACCTTCACCTGGAACTGAATGGGTTACTTGACGAGATATCTCGGAAACAACAATCAGACAGGCAGCAAGCAAAGTCTAATCACTGTGCTGTTTATTATAAGGCCTCACAGACTTTTATAGACAATGGTTACAGTATATGGGGTTAAACAATGACGTATCAGTCACATCATCTTACACAGTATGCTTGGAACAAATTACTTCATAGTAAAAATAAGGCATAAAAAGGAGTATTTTTAATGAGCGAGGAGTGTTAGATAAAAGTATACCTGGGTGCATAGCCCAAGACATAGCAAGGCCATCAGACAAATTATTGAGATAAAGTGTTCATCTTAGAACATCAACATATTTTTTCTCACAGCATAATAAGCTATGTTATAATAAACTATAATAAACTTTTCTTAAAATGGAGTCTAAAACAAAATGTATGAGTAGAGACAAAATGGTGTCAGTATTGTTTTATATATATATATATATATATATATATATATATATATATATATATATATATATATATATATATATATATATACATACAGTCCCAAAGAACCTCACGCTCAGCCACTGCGAAGGTAATTAGTTAGGGTATATAAGTTTGGTATGTAGATTGTTATTTTATGTCTGCACGGCCTCCATTGAAAAAGGCTCCAGGAGGGGCCAAAACGTTTGGAACAGGCTTTTGTCGTCTTGCTATTAAAAGCTTATTTGAAAATTCATCCCTGTCTGTTGTGCCTGTTTTAAGAGTCTCCATACGCAGTGGCTGAGCATGAGGTTCTTTGGGACTGTATGTATACATTATTCAACAGAGCACCAGGGTATCCATTGCTGGAGTGTGCCATTTCCCATTTTGTTTATATATATATATATATATATATATATATATATACACATATATATATTTATATTCTTATATTCCACCCTTTTATTCTAACAGAATAACATACTATTACAATTAGTGAATGTAGACAGCCTTAGAAAGATCCTGCTGAAGAGTTGCATTGTGGAATAGAGAATGATAAAAAGAAGCTTTGTTAGTACTGGTAATTTTGTTAATGAAACACACAACAAGTTTATATATCATATATAAAGCAAGAATAATAAAAATAATAAATGCAATACCCATTCAAATCTTCATACCAAGATCTCAGGAACCCAAACCAAAGGACTAATCCATACCATCAAAGAGATCTTTAGCTTGTTAACATATGTGTGATTGAACTTCATGCAAATTATCAAGATCATGGTGTATTCTACCAGTGTTATTCATAAGAAAAACACAGCAAGAAGAACCTATACGCTTACACACACCTCCTTCAGCAGCAAACAAATAATCTAGAGCCATTCTATTCTGGAGAGCAGTTTTAACTATTTGTTCTTGGCACATACTTAAGGACTCTATAGCATCTGATGTGGCATTACAATCTGCATCTACAAGTGTTGCAAACAAATAAGCTTATAGTAGAGCATCACAGCAGAAGTAGGAAACCAGGATGCAGTAGCAATCTCTGCATCAGTAGTCTTAACTGTGAGGCTGGAGGCTCTACGTGTGCGCAATTTACCACTAGGGAGTGTATCATGAATTCTTAATGCTGGGGATATATAACCTACATAGCAAGGTGACAGATGACTGCATGGTATAATTTTAACTGCCCATCTTTCGCAAAGCCGATAATAACCATAAGGTAAATTAATAACTTAAATGGAGGACAAGAAGGGAATCTTCTGCTTTTTGATTCTGGGGAAGCACCTGTTTGTTTGTTTGTTTACCTAGGTTTCTATTGTTTTGCCAAAACAATGTACGAATTGTGTTATGTGGTTCAGAATAATTAACATTAAAATTGCGAATGTACTCAAAAGAAAGGTAAGACCCATCCCATATATTTAAAAGTGTAGCATTAACTTGTGTAGCTGCATTGTTTTAAGGCATCTGAAGTAGGCCATTGACTCAGTGTACGGGCATGGAAAATTGTACCATTAAGATTATGGGATAAGATAACACAATTTTTCACACAGTTTACAAAGTGTACCCTATTATTTTCAAAACCTTTCTCAATGTTAATTATTGGTGTAAAATTCCAAATAGTATCAATCATTATCTATGTCAAGTTCTCTGTGGTGATAGGAAAACCAACATAAGGATAACCCAATTTCTCCCCATGAGGCACATAGCCACAGACACAGCAAGAGTCAGTATTATTAGCCACATTGTATAAGATTATTGCAGTTTTAACAAATGCATTGTCATTTTCCCATGACGACACATGCAACTCTCTTGTGTCACGGGTGAGAGGGACAGATAAGGGATAAGTAACATTGACAATTACATTTTTATTGTTGTTGTGCCAGGGCACACCAGGACTAGGGAATGGCTTGAGCCTGTGCAGGGGAGCACCTGGAATCAGAGTCAGGAACAGAAGTATGATGGTCAACATGATGAACGCTACTGGCAAGAGGTACTGCTATGGACACGATTGAATCATTGAATGGCCAGGGTTGATGTTGTCTGGTGCTTTCTTTATCCGGCTTGCATGGATATATACTGGGGCTTCCTCCATGAGGACAGCGGTTCTCGTCGCAGCAATCACCGTAGTTGGAAAGCCAAAAGGTGAATCCAATGAATTATTCTTGTGGTGCTGTTTCACCAGGACCTTATCTCTAGGCTAGAATGGGTGTGTCGGGGTACCTGTGGGTTCAGGGAGGGTAGAAGAAACATCACCATAGATGCCATTCAATGTTTCAATTAATTTAGTCACATATTATTCTCTTACAACATTTATGTCTCCCCTTACTACAGGAGCACCTTTTTGTTTACACCATTTTGTTGGGAAAGGTCTACCCATCAAAATTTCAAAGGGTGAATAACCGCTAGTGGTGCTAGGTGTCATTCTGATTTTTACCAATACTGCAGGTAAATGTTCAGGCCAATTAGTAAATGTACCACCAGTTCCCTTCCTAAATTTATCTTTAATGGTTCTGTTCATTCTCTCTACCTGCCCTTAAGACTGTGGGTGATAAAGAATGTGAAACTTCCAATCAATGGACAACATAGTACAACCCATTTGTGTAATTTTCGAGGTGAAATAAGTTTATCACTGTTTATCAGTAATGGACAACTAAAACGAGGAATCATTTCTTTACACATTATTTTAGCTACAGTGTGTGCATTCTCTCTAGTGGTTGGAAATGCTTCAACCCACTTACTGAATTGATCCACAATGACTAAACGATATTTGTACCTGCCCCTAGCAGTTGGCATGTGTGTGAAATCAATTTGCAATACCTGCATGGGGTTATCTGGGGGTGGCAAGTGCTCATGTTTACCATATACAAGGCATCCAGGATTGTTCCTGGCACAAGTTAGACATCTATCCAGCTGTCTATCAATCATCTGTGAAAGGTCTTTAATGACATTAGAACCCTTGGTCATACCTGCAAATACTCAAGTCTGTAAGTCAGTTTCAGTTGCACCTAATTGAAGGACCTGTAAATCAACATCAGAGACTAGTGCAGGAATCATTACCATGTGTAACTGCTCATGTGTATTAGTGGTGAGGTACTCTGAGTGTGGTGGACCATGAAGTGCATCTTCTTTGGCTATGGTGTCTGCAAAATCATTACCTAACCTGACATAAGTGGAGTCAGTACAGTACTGACAGTACTCTACTGACTTAGACAGTACTCTAAGTACTCTGGCCTTTACATTTAACAATGGCTAGCTTGTGTGGTAATTTGATTGCATCCAAGAGTTCCTGTACAAGGGTGGAGTGTGAGATACTCTTACCATTAGCTGCAACAAAACCTCTATTCTGCCAAATGACTCCTAAATCATGCACAACCCCAAAAGCATACCTCAAATCAGTTTAAATGGTCACATCTTTTATTGTGAATGCTCTACATGCCCGAGCTAGGGCTACCAATTCAGCTGCTTGTGCTGACACAAAGGGCAAGGAACCAGCCGTAATCACTGTGTTAGGCAACTGTACCACGGCAAAGCCTGTAAGATAAACACCATCAGCAGGTTTAGAACATGACCCATCTACAAAAACAACATCTCCCTCCTCTAGTGGAGTCGTTTGTAAATCAAGGCAAGGGGATGTCTCAGTGTGTATAGTGTCTATGCAGTTGTGGTCATCAATGTGTTCTAAAGGGCCATTTGAGATCAATGCATGCAAAAAAGTGCTGGGCCTCATGTAGGTGTGATGTATTTGATAGTGAGATTGGCAGTAGATGTAAGTATTGTTTAATATTTATGTACAAATTGCAAATATAATTGCATAAAAAGAGCAGATTGACAGACTCTAATAGTTAATATGTAACAATGTATAAATAAAAAGTAAAAAAATATTTCAATTTACATACATTCACACAAGATAACTTTATTGGGAAAATAATAAATAAAGTCCAACCGGACTGTACATACACACACTGTTACAAATAGCTTGAACTCAGTGTTATAATCAATGAATTATAGCGATGGCTATGGTCAGTCAAAATAACAGTATCTATTTAGATTACTGTCGTGTTGCAATATAACATAACCCTTTCATAAGGTATTGCCCCTTTAAATTGTACCAGATAGTTTAATTATCAGCTTTCCGCTAGGTGTACCTGCAATATCTAAGTTATATCTCTTTTTAGGTGTATTTCAACAGCAATATAGATACATATATAAGTATGTTAAAGATACATTTTCTGCTACTACCACAAGGTCATAGTACCTCTTCTCTTTTAAACCGCTTACTCAGTATCTTATATAGCATGTTGATTCCGGTTTAACTTTGCAGTCAGTATAACTTTAATTAAAGTTCCTGCTATAGAAGGGACTTTTTTCAGTCTAGCGTTTCTTAGTATAGCATTGTCCTTTTCATGTTTAAGCGAAAGCGGTGCATGAATTAAGGATATACCAGCTGTTAGATATAAGCCATCATCACTTGCAGAAAAGGTGTCTTTAACATACTTACAGTATATATGTATCTATATTGCTGTTGAAATACACCTAAAAAGAGATATAACTTAGATATTGCAGGTACACCTAGCGGAAAGCTGACAATTAAACTATCTGGCACAATTTAAAGTGGCAATACCATATGAAAGAGTTATGTTATATTGCAACACAACAGTAATCCAAATAGATACTGTTATTCTGACTCACCATAGCCGTCACTATAATTCTTTGATTATAACACTGAGTTCAAGCTATTTTTAATGGTGTGTGTGTATGTACAGTCCGGTTGGACTGTATTTATTATTTTCCCAATAAAGTTATCTTGTGTGAATATATGTAAAATTGAAAGATGATTTTTTTCTTGATTTATACCTTGTTACATATTAACTATTAAAGTCTGGCAATATTCTTTTTATTGCAATTCTATTTGCAATTTGTACATAAATCTGTATATTATTGCCTAAGACCCTATAAATTCTAGGGTAAGAAAATATAAGCACTGATAATTAACCCCTAGAATTTTGACTCAAACAAGGTACAACTATCCCTCTCTCTCTCTCTCTCACTTATACGTATTGTTTCATAGCCTGACCTCCTTTGTGCAGTCATGTGTTGTGTACTGAGATTGTTTAACACTTGCAAGACTTGATGTGATGTATGCAATGTTAAAGGATGTGATAGTACCAACGTTTGTGCCGACTCAACCATAAGGACGCATGCTGCAGTAGCTCTTAAGCATGCTGGCATACCCTGTACCACCGTTGGCAACAATTTTGAATAAAATGCTACTGCTCTGTACCCATTACCGTGTTCTTGAGCCAAGACCCCTGCTGCTGTACCTCCCCCTTCTTTGCAATACAGGTTAAATGGTAGGCGGGTGCAGAACAGAGTGCCTTCTTGAGGGTGTGGTAGGCTTCATCAAGAGCCTGTGTCCACTGGGTATGTTCCGGTTCATGCTGACCTGTATCTGAGCATTAAATATGGTCTTAATATGAAAAGTCTGGTATCCATTGCCTACAGTAAGTAACCATACCCAAAAAGGATAACATTGTTACCTTTGTCTTTGGTTTAGGAAGAGCCCTGAGAGCCTTAACTCTTTCAGGGGACAACAGTATTTTGCCTGCTGAGAGAACAAAACCCAGGTATGTTACTTTGGGAAGAAAAAAAATGCATTTTTTCCCGGTCACTTTGTGCCCTGCCTCTGCTAAGTGCTGGAGCAGATGGAGAGAGTCAGTTTTACAATTCTGTTTATCAGTGCTGCACAACAACAAATCATCCAAATACTGTATCAATGTGAAACCTTCAGGAGGTGTCAAGGATTCTAGGGTCTTACAGACTACAGCTGGCTGAGTACGTGGCGGGGGAGACTATGAAGCCCATAGACAATATACTGATCCCCTAAGTGCGTGAAACCAAACAACGGTTTAGTGTTGGGATGCACAGGGATGCTAAAGAATGCACTGCAGAGATAAATGGCCATAAAGTAAGTTGCAGTACTTGGTATAGCTGTTAAAATGGCATTTACGTCTGGCACTTTCGGAGCAAGTGGTTGCACTAAGACATTTACCGCTCGCAAGTCTTGTGTGAATCTGTAATCTTTACCTCCAGCTTTAGGAAAATGATTTTTGGGTGTATTGTATGGTGACAGTGTATGTTCAATAATACCCTTAGATATTAGTTCCTTAATTACAGGAGCTTTTCCCTGTTCCTTTTCCTTTGACAAAGGGTATTGTTTAACTTGCATGAAATGAAACCTGGGTCATTAGACCCAGTGGCCCATAAATCATGTGGTAATTCACTAAGTCCATCTGGAATGTCTTTAGTGAGGTGTGAAGCATGTGAAAATGCACTGGGCTCTAGCTGTACAGGTATCATTTTGGGAGTGTTCACAATATCCATGCCATATTTCCAAACCCATAAGTGTCCAAGTGACTGCAAGTATGCTGTATCGGGTGTGAGTAAAACTACCTCAGCTTTCACTTTCCACCAGTGGCGTAGCGTGGGTTGTCAGCGCCCAGGGCAAGGCAAGTATTGCGTCCCCCAACCCCATTTTAGATATGCTGCTTCTTCTTACATTTGGGACAAACCAAGCAAAGACCCAAGCCTGGTAGATCACATAAAGCAAGGGACACTGTCTCCTCTCCCACAAAATTCTCCCTTAACCATCTTTACTGGATAACTAACAGTTATTGCTGATGATACCCATATCCCCAAAATATGTCCCTTGTCATAAGCAGCTGCTAATCAGTAGCGCCTTACAAATAAAGCCATGAAAATAATATATTGGCAATACAAGAGGCAGTGGGTGAAGCCTGCACGCATTATGTGCTATCCCCCTGTGATCAAACCCTGTCTGCAGCTCTCCAGAGCTGGGCAAATATATACAATATTAAATTTTAAGATTTATTCTCGTTTTACATATAGGGAAAGCCCCCTTAACCCCCATCTGGTGGTGACATGTCCTGAGCTGTAAAACTTCATGGTACAAATACTGCAGACCACAGGGTGCACCCACCCCCACATTTCAGCAACCCATATTGTATATGTGGTGCAATAGGTTTTTGGTAAGTCGTTAAAAAGAGGAAAAGGGGACACACAGGTTGGCAGCTGTTACATAAGGTTGTCCCTGCTGGGCAGACTGTCTTTTGGGTGCCAATGACATATAAAAGTGGGGTATATATTCTACCTTAATAAATATAACAATTGTAAGTAATCAATATAAAAGGGGCATGGGATAGACAACCCAGCATTACATACATATATGGGGGGAGGGTGTATGGTATTTAGGGGGGTGCTGTTAAATTTATTTACTAACACAAATTATAGTTATTTTTTTTTTACTTTAAATGCAGTAAGAGTGGATTTAATGTAAATGAAAAAGGCAATGAGCACCCAAACCCTAAAATTCGGTAAAAGTCCACACCTCTAGATATAGATTCAAGATGGTGAATTCATAGGACTTCTTTGATAGGAGACAAACACAGTGAAATGCCTGGTGAGCAGCACAATCCTGGTGCCAGACAGCACACAAATCCCTAAATCTACTTCTGCCCTAGGAAGATCATGGAGGGGAAAAATCAAATACAGGAAACAAGGTCTCATTTTTGTCAACTGTCACAAATATACTTTTTTTTGTGCAAGGACAAGATGGCGTAAGTTGTAATCAGAATCCGGTCAAACATGAAAGTATGGTCTCTGATCACCCCACCATCCCACTAACTAGGTAACTGGGGTTAACAGAAAGGCAGAACCCAGCCATGCTGCCACCAGTGCCACGGGTTTGAAAGAGATTTATTGCACTTTTTAAGGATTCCTCCCCCCACCTATGCTTAGAGATCCTTAAAAAGTGCCCCAGGCAATGCATGGCATTATGGCTCTGGGTCCTTTGTTGGAAGGGAACTTACTTGTTGGGTAATAATAGAACCGTAATTAAGCTGCATTTTGCGTGTTGCTAGTATCAGGCAAAAACAGGGCTATAAGTAAGTCTGGTCCTGACACCTTACCTTAGTCGCGGCATCACCACATTCCTGACGGGTCGCAGAACACAGCTGGGGGCCTGTCAGAATTTTTAGCCTCCCTTCTTCCCTTTGCTAAGTTGAAGCTGAAAGCGCCCCCCAGAATTATGCGCCCGGGGCAACCGCCCCTGTTGCCCCCCCCCCCACGCTACGCCACTGCTTTCCACATTTCCTGATTAACATTGTCAGTAATCCATGGTTTATGAAAATCCTGTGCCACAATTTTGTCAGGGTGTGAAGAACACTCAAACACTTTCTCAAGAGTCTGTAAGCTGTCAGAGTCAAGGTACAGTTGTTTAGTAAGGACAGGTTCAGATTCAGCAGCATACAGTGACTGAAAATTGTCCCAAAGAGTGTCAACATGTAGTCCACCCCTAGAATCAATAGTAACAGACATTTGCATTTTGGCCAATAAATTCCTTTCCAAAGGGTTAACAGGACTATTGGGTATTATGCGGAAGGCATAAGTAAACCTGGTTGAAGGGTTGTCATTTGGGTATACTTTTTCAAATGTTTTAGTAACTGGCCCATGGTAATTTCTAGCAGAACTAGGGACACCTTGCACAACTAGGGACATTAATGGTCAATCCTGCCAATGATAAGACAATTCTGCCGTATAACATGTAAGAAGTCCCATCTGCTGGCAATCCTAGTGGGTATTATTCTGATTCTGGGAGGGATACTGAGTCTAGGGGATCTTGTACTGAGGGGCATTGCTGGAATTCTGAGGGGTGTTATTATTCCTATTATTCTGATCATTGTTTGGGTGTGGGCAGTTTCGTTGCCAATGATCAGTAGCCCCACAATTCCAGCAAGGTCTGTCTGAGGAAGCTTTACACCTCCACCCCTATTATCATTCCACTGAGATCTTCCTCTCCCTCTACCTCTAAAACCTCTGCCTTGTTCCCTACCTCTGCCTCTAGCTGAATCATTAAACATACTATCTTCTCATTTCTCATTGCACCCAAGGAATACATTTGCTGCATCTTTTTCTCGCACAGCCTTTTTCAAATTTTTCCCCTTTCATACCATTTATACCTGAAATTGTCTGTCTAATCAGTTGTGCAGTTTTAAAATTCATATTATTCAACATATGTTGCACATACAATTGCCCTTAATCTCCTTTTGTCTCCAGACAACATTCCTGTCTCCAACAATCACCAAATCTTTTAATAATCTCACACACCTGTTCACCTAGTTTCTGCTTGCATAAGACTACCTTTGTAATGTCCTTGCAATCACCATGCTGACTTTTAAAAAAAATCTCAATCGCCTCCCACATTTTATTCACAACTCTAGAATCTCTCCACACATATATACTTCCTTCTGGAGTATCATACTGAGTATTTAAATACCTATAAATGTTAGGAAAATCTAAATCTGCATATTTTGTAATCACATTCAACAGAAACCGATAATCAGGACCACCCAGACACATATCGTTGGTGACCCTTTTAAGATATGTAAAAGCTCCCATAGGATGTTTCACAGGGTCATGGCATTTAAGTGCCCAATCCATCAAACGCTCTGAGTCAGGGGCTCTAATCATGGTTTGCTCACCTATAGTTACAAACAGCTTCTGTAACAGTTTCTCCCTATTGTGTTTGTGATCTAGTGTATGCACTTGGCAACCCTTCTGTGCCGGTAACATTCCTGAATGCAGGAGCAAACTTTCTAGCTAAATTTAAAGGGCTGTGATTGCTGACTACAGTAAGTAACCATACCCAAAAAGGATAACATTGTTACCTTTGTCTTTGGTTTAGGAAGAGCCCTGAGAGCCTTAACTCTTTCAGGGGACAACAGTATTTTGCCTGCTGAGAGAACAAAACCCAGGTATGTTACTTGGGGAAGAAAAAAATGCATTTTTGGGCAGTTTCGTTGCCAATGATCAGTAGCCCCACAATTCCAGTAAGGTCTGTCTGATGAAGCGTTTACACCTCCACCCCTATTATCATTCCACTGAGATCTTCCTCTCCTTCTACCTCTAAAACCTATGCCTTGTCCTCTACCTCTGCCTCTAGCTGAATCATTAAACATACTCTCTTCTCATTTCTCATTGCACCCAAGGAATACATTTGCTGCATCTTTTTCTCGCACAGCCTTTTTCAAATTTTTCCTCTTTCATACCATTTATACCTGAAATTGTCTGTCTAATCAGTTGTGCAATTTTAAAATTCATATTATTCAACATATGTTGCACATACAATTGCCCTTAATCTCCTTTTGTCTCCAGACAACATTCCTGTCTCCAACAATCACCAAATCTTTTAATAATCTCAGACACCTGTTCACCTAGTTTCTGCTTGCACAAGACTGCCTTTGTAATGTCCTTGCAATCACCATGCTGACTTTTAAAAAAATCTCAATCGCCTCCCACATTTTATTCATAACTCTAGAATCTCTCCACACATATATACTTCCTTCTGGAGTATCATACTGAGTATTTAAATACCTATAAATGTTAGGAAAATCTAAATCTGCATATTTTGTAATCACATTCAACAGAAACCCATAATCAGGACCACCCAGACACATATCGTTGGTGACCCTTTTAAGATATGTAAAAGCTCCCATAGGATGTTTCACAGGGTCATGGCATTTAAGTGCCCAATCCATCAAACGCTCTGAGTCAGGGGCTCTAATCATGGTTTGCTCACCTATAGTTACAAACAGCTTCTGTAACAGTTTCTCCCTATTGTGTTTGTGATCTAGTGTATGCACTTGGCCCCCCTTCTGTGCCGGTAACATTCCTGAATGCAGGAGCAAACTTTCTAGCTAAATTTACAGGGCTGTGATTGCTGACAACTTGGAATCCCCCTTGCCCCTCCCTTTTTGTAGTGCATAGCTCCCTGACTGCAATGCCTTTGCCTTGAAATTAAGTTGTTAACCCCTTCCTAGACATTAAAGATGCAATAGCATTCTCCTCTTCTCGCTCTGCATCCCTTCTCTGTGCATCATTTAAAGCAGCTAGTGAGGGATACAGTGCAGGTGGAGAAGATGATGGGGCATTTTGATATGGAGGGGGCAAGGTGTTACAATCAGTTCTCTCATGTATTTCCTATCCCATAAGGGGTCTCCATCTGGTCCCCGATAAGCAGGATCCTTTAAACAAATGCCCCTTATCATAGTAATATGTGATTCAAGAGAAAGAGATCTTACAGCGCTAGAGGGAGAAATGCGACCTGTAGCTCCTATCTAAAGTGGGTCCTCAGCTACCCACAAGGAAAAGGGTCTAAAAATAAGGGGGTTTAGAGTGGAGTGCCAAAAGGCAAGGTCTAAAGAAAATATATTGTGGTGATAAGTATATGTTTATCTAAACCATAGATCTAAATATGACATGTGTCAGATTGTACAAATAAGTCAGATAAAGAGTGTACCTTATAGGTTACAAGTTAGGATATAAATCAGGATGAAAGTGTACCATACAAGTTACAAATGTAGATAGCCATGCAAATTACAGTGCTCGGAGTGCACGTGTATCGGGATATACATATACACCAAGGTAAAATGTACCGTGCAGGTTGTAAATACAGATAGCAGTAGAAATAACAGTACTAAAAATCTAAAAATGTATTCACATAAATATACATGGATCCATGAAGACATTAAAAAAGGGGGTTGAACAAATAACAAATTGTATGTATTTGCCAGATAAAAACAGTGACAATAACAATGCGTCTGAGATTCGCAAGCTTAAAATACAGAGTAAGACTGGCAGTGAGTTAGCACTAACAGTGGTGAATCCCAAAATTAAATAGCTAATACAGATGTTTTGGCAAAAAACTAACACAAAATAACAGGTGTGTTGAAGAAAGAAAGCAATCAGTCCAAATAGAGTTGGTGTTCTATTGTTGTGACAATTCTCCTCATCTACTATCCAAATGATGAGTATAAATTAAAAAACAGAGTGAAAAAATACAATGTGAAAAATAATGGATAAAAACAGCCCAAAGCTTATGTGCTCCAAAAAGATTTGTATAAGTCCAAAAAATTACAAACAATTCAAAAAGTAATCCAAAAATAAGTCCAAAAGTAACAATTAGTGTGTACACAAACTAGTGCAATCACAGTAAATGTGTGTTGGTGATCACATACAATTAGAAAAGAGTGAGAATTATACAAAAAATATGGGGGTATTCAAAATGTCGTTAGTCGTTGATCCAATAGGTGGGAGTGTGGTATACAAAAATAAGACAAAAAATCTATAAAACCGCAAAGTCCTCAAAACCTGTGGAAGAAAAGAGTTAAAAAAAGAGTTTTTAACAGTATTATACTATGTTACTGTTTTTCTTCCAAAGGTTTTGAGGACTTTACGGTTTTATATATTTTTTGTCTTATTTTTGTATACTGGCAATAATTGGCTAGGTGGGCCTGGCACACAGCAGGCTGCAAGGGAGGAGGAAAGTGCAATTCAATGGCACCAGCAAACTGAGGATTCACAACAACTATTACCAAAAATTTAAATTTTTAATTATTAAGAATACTGTGACAACAAATATGATTGGTGTAAATATTTTTCAAGTAGGCCTGGCACACAGGCTTGGAAGGCAGTAGAAAAGTGCAATTCTAGGGCACGAGCAAACTGAGGATTAAGATCATCAACAATCAAGAATTTTTTAATTTTAATTAGTAACTATACTGTAACAACAATTATGATTGGTGTAAATAGTTGGCAAGATGGCCTGGCACAAAAGGCTGGCAGGCAGGAGGTAGATGCAATTCACGGACACTAGGAGACTGATTACTGACAGTCAAAACAGTGATGATTGACAATTTTTGCAATACTGTTAAAAGAAATATGATTGCTGGCAATAATTGGCTAGGTGGGCCTGGCACACAGCAGGCTGCAAGGCAGGAGGAAAGTGAAATTCAATGGCACCAGCAAACTGAGGATTCACAAAAACTATTACCAAAAATATTAATTTTTAATTATTAAGAATACTGCGACAACAAATATGATTGGTGTAAATATTTTTCAAGTAGGCCTGGCACACAGGCTTGGAAGGCAGTAGAAAAGTGCAATTCTAGGGCATGAGCAAACTGAGGATTAAGATCAACAATCAAGAATTTTTTAATTTTAATTAGTAACTATACTGTGACAACAATTATGATTGGTGTAAATAGTTGGCAAGACGGCCTGGCACAAAAGGCTGGCAGGCAGGCGGTAAATGCAGTTCAAGGACACTAGGAGACTGAATACTGACAGTCAAAACAGTGATGATTGACAATTTTTGCAATACTGTTAAAAGAAATATGATTGCTGGCAATAATTGGCTAGGTGGGCCTGGCACACAGCAGGCTGCAAGGCAGGAGGAAAGTGAAATTCAATGGCACCAGCAAACTGAGGATTCACAACAACTATTACCAAAAATTTAAATTTTTAATTATTAAGAATACTGTGACAACAAATATGATTGGTGTAAATATTTTTCAAGTAGGCCTGGCACACAGGCTTGGAAGGCAGTAGAAAAGTGCAATTTTATGGCACAAGCAAACTGAGGATTAAGATCATCAACAATCAAGAATTTTTTAATTTTAATTAGTAACTATACTGTGACAACAATTATGATTGGTGTAAATAGTTGGCAAGACGGCCTGGCACAAAAGGCTGGCAGGCAGGAGGTAGATGCAATTCAAGGACACTAGGAGACTGATTACTGACAGTCAAAACAGTGATGATTGACAATTTTTGCAATACTGTTAAAAGAAATATGATTGCTGGCAATAATTGGCAAGGTGGGCCTGGCACACAGCAGGCTGCAAGGCAGGAGGAAAGTGAAATTCAATGGCACCAGCAAACTGAGGATTCACAACAAATATTACCAAAAATTTAAATTTTTAATTATTAAGAATACTGTCACAACAAATATGATTGGTGTAAATATTTTTCAAGTAGGCCTGGCACACAGGCTTGGAAGGCAGTAGAAAAGTGCAATTCTAGGGCACGAGCAAACTGAGGATTAAGATCAACAATCACATTTTTTTTAATTTTAATTAGTAACTATACTGTGACAACAATTATGATTGGTGTAAATAGTTGGCAAGACGGCCTGGCACAAAAGGCTGGCAGGCAGGAGGTAGATGCAATTCAAGGACACTAGGAGACTGATTACTGACAGTCAAAACAGTGATGATTGACAATTTTTGCAATACTGTTAAAAGAAATATGATTGCTGGCAATAATTGGCAAGGTGGGCCTGGCACACAGCAGGCTGCAAGGCAGGAGGAAAGTGAAATTCAATGGCACCAGCAAACTGAGGATTCACAACAAATATTACCAAAAATTTAAATTTTTAATTATTAAGAATACTGTGACAACAAATATGATTGGTGTAAATATTTTTCAAGTAGGCCTGGCACACAGGCTTGGAAGGCAGTAGAAAAGTGCAATTCTAGGGCACGAGCAAACTGAGGATTAAGATCAACAATCACATTTTTTTTAATTTTAATTAGTAACTATACTGTGACAATAATTATGATTGGTGTAAATAGTTGGCAAGACGGCCTGGCACAAAAGGCTGGCAGGCAGGAGGTAAATGCAATTCAAGGACACTAGGAGACTGAATACTGACAGTCAAAACAGTGATGATTGACAATTTTTGCAATACTGTTAAAAGAAATATGATTGCTGGCAATAATTGGCTAGGTGGGCCTAGCACACAGCAGGCTGCAAGGCAGGAGGAAAGTGCAATTCAATGGCACCAGCAAACTGAGGATTCACAACAACTATAACCAAAAATTTACATTTTTAATTATTAAGAATACTGTGACAACAAATATGATTGGTGTAAATATTTTTCAAGTAGGCCTGGCACACAAGCTTGGAAGGCAGTAGAAAAGTGCAATTCTAGGGCACGAGCAAACTGAGGATTAAGATCAACAATCAAGAATTTTTTAATTTTAATTAGTAACTATACTGTGACAACAATTATGATTGGTGTAAATAGTTGGCAAGACGGCCTGGCACAAAAGGCTGGCAGGCAGGAGGTAAATGCAATTCAAAAATTTTAAATTTTAATTATTAAGAATACTGTGACAACAAATATGATTGGTGTAAATATTTTTCAAGTAGGCCTGGCACACAGGCTTGGAAGGCAGTAGAAAAGTGCAATTCTATGGCACGAGCAAACTGAGGATTAAGATCAACAATCAATTTTTTTTAATTTTAATTAGTAACTATACTGTCTGTCACAACAATTATGATTGGTGTAAATAGTTGGCTAGACGGCCTGGCACAAAAGGCTGGCAGGCAGGAGGTAAATGCAATTCAATGGGAGACTGAATATTTGCAGTCCAAAAAATTATGATTTTTATTTTTTTATATACTGTTACAAGAATTATGATTGGTGCCACTTATTGGCTAGTTGGGCCTGGCACACAGGCTGGCAGATATGAGTCGTGGATGGTAGGTAGGGCAGCAATTTAACACAGTATGCTGTGTAAGTGACAAAAACACAGGCCTGATAGAAAATTAAGTTAGATTACACTAGCAAAATATTTTAAAATTTTAGATTTGAATATTAAAATTATGTTAAGAAGTGCAATGCACATATGAGTGGTCGCACTGGCTGGCTGCTACGTAGGGCAGCAATTAACAACAGTATGCTGTGTAAGTCAGATAGACAGTTAGACACATGCCTGATAGAAAATAAAATTAGATTACACTAGGATAATGATTTAAAGACTTTTTGGGGGGAATTTAAAGAAAAAGGTTAAGCACATACATATGAGTCGTGGCTGATAGCCTTGGAAGGGCAGCTATTAAAAACAGTAGGCTCTGTAAGTCACATACACACACACCTGATAGAAAATACTATTAGATTACACTAGAAAAATGATTTAAATTATTTTTTGGGGGGGGGGGAATTAAAAAAAGGTTAAACACATATGAGTCGTGGCTCATAGACTAGGGAGGGCAGCAAGTAAACACAGTAGGCTCTGTATTATGTCAGCAAAACACACAGGCGTGATAGAAAATGATATTAGATTACACTATCAAACAAATTTAAACTTTTTTTTTTTTTATATTTAAATTAAGGTGAAGAAGATATGAGTGCTTTGTGGCTGCCTGGCACAGACCAATTAACCAAAAGACTGAAAAAAAATGAGGTATATTAATGCTGAGTGAGCCGGACAGACACAGGCCTGATAGTAAATGTAATTAGATTAAACTAGAAAAATAATTTTTTTTATTTTTTTTTACATTTAAAATAATGTTATAAACGGATATTAACACTGGTGGCTGCTGGCTGGCACAGAGCAATGAACCAGAGTATATGCTGTGTGACACAGGCCTTGGGGTGCTTTTTGGGGTGCTGTGCTTGCAGCAGAGATGAGTGGAGTCCTTCTGGACTGTAAATACACTAGCCTAGCTATGTTTTTCCTATTAATGTCAGGAGCAAAAACACAACACGTCAGAAAGCAAGGTCGTTATGAGTCTAAAATGGCGGATTCCGAGTAGCTGGGAGGGTCTGTGAGGGAGTGCCTAATGTTGATTGGCTCTAATGTGTCAGACGGCTGTGACATAAAGGGTCAAAGTTTCCTCAATGATGACACATAGGGGTGGATCGAACATTGCCATGTGTTCGCCCACAAACGCGAACGCGAACAAGCTATGTTCGCTGTGAACCGTTCGCGGGTGAACAGTTCGGAACATCACTAATTGTGAGCCTTTCTAAAATAGTGTAACTGTTAGTGTGTGTATTTATATATATATATATATATATATATATATATATATATTCACAATAGACAAGAGGAGATCAATGTAGAATAGCACACAGACAGGGTATTAGTACATTAATCAATATATTGCTCAATAGGATATAATGTTTCTAGTCCCATTAGAGAACACACACTGTGGTTAGTGAATAGGTTTCTTCTTACCGAAGATTACCTCAATCATATAAGGTAATTTTTGTGCATGAAGATCACTCAGAGCTGCTTTCCAGTCTCCTGTTTTTTTTCCTCTTTGGCTGTTCTTTTCAGGCCTCGTCCCGATGTATGGGAGGGATTCCCTGGTGGAAACTATCCGCTCTTTGTATCCTCCGGGAGTATGGTTGTATGGTAGAAATTCTCAATGTAATATCACGGAAAGAGAAAAGAGACTTGCATAGTGTAATTCTGTCAGAAAAATAATTTATTATTTAAAAGTAAAACAATTTTGCACTCACATTTAGTGCCCTCAATCCTTAATGAGGTAAGCTTTCAGGCATATAAAACATTTGTTTTCATACAGAAATTTTTTTTTCCTCTATTTGCTGGGATCAGAATGTAGAATAATCCCCACTGAGATCCTTCTAATTGGGAGTCCTTGTAGATCCTGCTATGTAGAAAGCTTTATTTTGACTCCTTTTTTCCTTGCATATAAAACCGGAAATTGGTTCTGTGCAGTACCCTCAAATTTTTGGGTGGAACGGTCTCCTGGGAATCTATATACAGTGGGGCAAAAAAGTATTTAGTCAGGCACCAATTGTGCAAGTTCTCCCACTTAAGAAGATGAGAGAGGCCTGTAATTTTCATCATAGGTATACCTCAACTATGAGAGACAAAATGTGGAAACAAATACAGACAATCACATTGTTTGATTTAGAAAGAATTTATTTGCATATTATGGTGGAAAATAAGTATTTGGTAACCTACAAACAAGCAAGATTTCTGGCTCTCACAGACCTGTATCTTCTTCTTTTAGAGGCTCCTCTGTCCTCCACTCATTACCTGTATTAATGGCACCTGTTTGAACTTGTCATCAGTATAAAAGAAACCTGTCCACAACCTCAAACAGTCACACTCCAAACTCAACTATGGTGAAGACCAAAGAGCTGGTGAAGGACACCAGAAACAAAATTGTAGACCTGCACCAGGCTGGGAAGACTGAATCTGCAAAAGGCAAGCAGCTTGATGTGAAGAAATCAACTGTGGGAGCAATAATTAGAAAATGGAAGACATACAAGACAACTGTTAATCTCCCTTGATCTGGGGCTCCACGCAAGATCTCACCCCGTGGGGTCAAAATGATCATAAGAATGGTGAGCAAACATCCCAGAACTACACGGTGGGACCTAGTGAATGACCTGCAGAGAGCTGGGACCAACGTAACAAAGGCTACCATCAGTAACACACTACGCCGCCAGGGACTCAGATCCTGCAGTGCCAGACGTGTCCCCCTGCTTAAGCCAGTACATGTCCGGGCCCATCTGATGTATGCTAGAGAGCATTTGGATGATCCAGAAGTGGATTGGGAGAATGTCATATGGTCAGATGAAACCAAAGTAGAACTGTTTGGTAGAAACACATCTTGTCGTGTTTGGAGGAGAGAGAATGCTGAATTGCAACCAAAGAACACCATACCTACTGTGAAGCATGGGGGTGGCAACATTATGCTTTGGGGCTGTTTCTCTGGAAATGGAACATGACGACTGATTTGTGTACATGAAAGAATGAATGGGGCCATGTATTGTGAGATTTTGAGTGCAACCCTCCTTCCATCAGCAAGGGCATTGAAGATGAAACGTGGCTGGGTCTTTCAGCATGACAATGATCCCAAACATACCGCCCGGGCAATGAAGGAGTGGCTTTGTAAGAAGCATTTCAAGGTCCTGGAGGGGCCTAGCCAGTCTCCAGATCTCAACCCCATAGAAAACCTTTGGAGAGAGTTTAAAGTCTGTGTTGCCCAGCGACAGCCCCAAACATCACTCCTCAGATGAGATATGCATGCAGGAATGGGCCAACATACCAGCAACAGTGTGTGACAACCTTGTGAAGACTTACAGAAAACGTTTGACCTCTGTCATTCATTGCCAACAAAGGATATATAACAAAGTATTGAGATGAACTTTTGATATTGACCAAATACTTATTTTCCACCATAATTTGCAAATAAATTATTTACAAATCAGACAACGTTATTGTCTGGATTTGCTTCCACATTTTGTCTCTCATAGTCGAGGTATACCTATGATGAAAATTACAGGCCTCTCTCATCTTCTTAAGTGGGACAACATGCACAATTGGTTGCTGACTAAATACTTTTTTTGCCCCACTGTATATGTATAGTGTGTCACCTAATATTAGTACTATATAGTCCCAGAGGTACAGCACTTCACAGTTCCATATAAACTCAGTTGTATGATACTTTGCTGAGGGTGACAATTAATGACAATTGATAACCAGCTCTTTCAAGTTCTTTAGGAGTCTGGAAGTTATGTTTGCCAATACAGAATAAAAGAACAACGTTGATAAAACACAATTGAATAAATGCTTAATAAAAAAACACTTGATGAATGGATAAAAATTGATAAATACAAGCTGATGAATAAAATATAAAAAAAACACTATAGGTTGCCGGTCACGTATTGCTTGTACTGTACCCCCACTTCAGTGTTCCTTACACTTTTCGAAGTGTAGATATACTTCTTCATCAGAGGTGAATATGGAGTGCAGCTAGAACGGCTTGAGATTTAAAGGATGAAGAAGTGGGTGTAATTTTCCTTTGCGTTACGTGTAACGCCACCACGTTCTGTAAGGTGACGTGACTCCGGTAGCCAATAGTGGTTATTGTGGCGTGGGTTCCCATGGAGATACTGATTATTACGTGTTATGGGCCAATCCTTGCGCCAATCTATGTTTTTGTATACCAGTTACCATGGAAACCCAGTTATCATAACAATCTGACCCGAGTTATGTTCTGTGTCATCTCAATCGTATTATGTTAATAAACGTTCTTACAAGTGATTAAGCACTGTATCTTCTTTTGTTTCGCTTGTAAGATGGCATGCTAAATACTTGCCAAACAATGTGTAGTTTCCTAAGTACAATCACTTCTTAGTATATTACATGTGTATATACACCTCTTGCTCCAATTTTATATATCGGTTACTATAGAAACTCAATTCTGATCCTAACCTAAACCATATAAAAAATCTAATGTAATCTCTAAATACACAATGTTCTACATCCTAACATTTAACCTTTAGACCTCCAATTATATGTAGAGAATCTGGATAAAAATTAGGGATAGGATAATGTGTGACAAACTACACAATGTAAATGAATAGTTTACATTTCTTTCTCGCACCTGTTTCTTCATGCATTGATTGTATAACCCCTTCTTTTTATATAAATATTTGGGCCTCATTTTTATATCAATCAATTTAATGGTATTGCTTCAAAATTCTTTATTTGCCCTTCCAGTTAGGGATAGGATAATGTGTGACTAACTACACAATGTAAATGAATAGTTTACATTTCTTTCTCGTACCTGTTTCTTCATGCATTGATTGTATAACCCCCTCTTTTTATATAAATATTTGGGCCCCATTTTTATATTAATCAATTTAATGGTATTGCTTCAAAATTCTTTATTTGCCCTTCCATAGGTCCTATTATTTTATATATATGTCATACTGTCTTGTAAGTTTTATTGTTATTTTTTACTTATAATTATTTATTGTTGGAGTTTCCTTATTTAAAGGAACGCTGCAAGATCCATATTTTCATTTAAGCCTGTAGGATTCATAGTGCCCATAAAGTGGATCCAAAAGGTTTCTCTTTGTCCTTGTCTCTGAAACCTATCTCCTCTCCGTTGTGGTACTGAGACGTGTTCTAGAATAGTCCCTTTTAAGAATTTGGGATCTTGTTGGTGAAATTTCTTAAAGTGTCGAGATAAACTGTGACCTTTGAATCCTGTCTCTATATTTTTAATATGTTCTAAGAGACATTTCTTGTATGGTCGTTTTGTACGCCCAATGTATTGTAGATTACAAGAACATTCTAGTAGATTACAAATGTTGTCTTACAATTGGTCAACCAATTTATTGTACATATTTTTTTCCGAAAAGTGTTTGATACAATTGTTTTTTGTGGGGTTTTTTTTGTCATAAGCATCCTCACAACCCTTACAATTAATAGAAAAAGAGGATGACGGATCAAACTCTGAAGGTGCGCTGGGCGTCAAACAAATCGGATTCAGAAGATGGACGAAGATCGAAGGCTGCTCTCTCAAACAAAACGACAACTGCCAAAAACACTCCTGGATGGAAAAAAAAGAGGCGCCAATAGGATGATATCGTAATCACAGAGTCAGTTACAGCAAGCGGCGGTGATTATACTCACAGACGGGCGGCACTGTATTGTGCCAGAAACAGCAGACCAGGACCTATTCGTCGCCCGGCAGACAAACACTCGATAAGATTTTCCAGAACGTCACGTGGGACCCTTCAACCAATTGGGTATGAGAACACGTCCACACCTTGCTCCGGATGGCCACTCCACCAATCCACAGACGGAGCAAGGTGTGGACGTGTTCTCATACCCGATTGTTTGAAGGGTCCCACGTGACGTTCTGGAAAATCTTATCGAGTGTTTGTCTGCCGGGCGACGAATAGGTCCGGTCTGCTGTTTCTGGCACAATACAGTGCCGCCCGTCTGTGAGTATAATCACCGCCGCTTGCTGTAACTGACTCTGTGATTACGATATCACCCTATTGGCGCCTCTTTTTTTTCCATCCAGGAGTGTTTTTAACCCTTACAATTAAGTCTGTTACATTTGAAAAACCCTTTGCTTTTATTAGTTAACCAATTCTGAGCATTTGATTTTTGTTTTAATTGGCTAGGTGCCAACATTTGTTTAAAATTCCAATTTTTTTTAAAAAAAAAAATTACTTTGAGCACATTTCCAATGCAGTTTTTCAGAAGTTTATCTTGTTTTAGGATGGGCCAAATTTTTTTTAGGATTTTTTTAATTTCTGGTGCAGCTTCATTATATGTAGTTATCATATTTAAATTTTTACTACAGTTTCTTTCCTTTTCTTCATGTTTTTTGTTGTTTATCAGTAAGTCTTGTCTTTTCAGATTTTTTACTTTATATAAAGATATTTCTATTAGTTTTTTAGGATATTTCTTTTGGATCAGTTTATTTTTAAGAATATCTGCTTCTTTGTTGTAGTCAATTTGGTGCAATTCCTTCTGAGGCATTGAAATTGCCCATAGGGGATATTATTAATCCATGGTTGATAGTGACTGCTGTCAGCTCTTAGATATCTGTTACAGTCTGTCTCTTTTCTATACAATTTAGTTAATATTTGGTCTTTTTCATGAAATAGAATTAAATCTAAAAGTTCTATATCTTTGTCAGATATT
The DNA here is from genome assembly GCF_027579735.1 of Bombina bombina. Classification (NCBI taxonomy): domain Eukaryota; kingdom Metazoa; phylum Chordata; class Amphibia; order Anura; family Bombinatoridae; genus Bombina; species Bombina bombina. The sequence goes on along the minus strand of NC_069503.1, from coordinate 895,645,215 downwards.
TTCAAAGTGAATTTTAGATTCATCAAATTGGTATTCACATACTTAATAAATGTGTTACATATAGATTCATCTCCATTCCATATAACCACAATGTCATCGATATATCTCCCACACCATATGACATTATCTGCAAAGGGATTGTTATTGTAGATTAATTCTTCTTCCCACTTTCCCATACACAAGTTTGCGTAACTAGGAGCCATGGTTGTCCCCATGGCTGTCCCGCTAATTAGAAGAATTTTTTTTTCTCAAATTCAAAGAAATTCTTTTCCAAAACGAATCTGATACTATCACGGATAAATTCCTGATGTATATCCGTTAGATCCGTCCTTCCAAGGAAATGAGACACAGCTTGTAGTCCCAACTCATGTGGGATACTGGTATAGAGGGATGAGACATCCAGTGTCATCCATCTGTATGTATCTTCCCATTCGAAATCATTTAATTTCGTTATGATATCTGTAGAGTCTCTGATGTATGATTTTAGTTTTGGGACTAGAGGCTTCAGAAAATAATCTACGTATTCTGATAATCTAGATGTGAGGGAGTCTATTCCTAAAACGATAGGACGTCCAGGAGGATTTTTTTGTTCCTTGTGGATCTTTGGGAGGTGGTAGAAAATCGCTTTCCTTGGGTATTCATGCATCAGATACTTTCGCTCATTTTCACTCAGTAATTTGTGAAAATTTGCTGTATCTATTAAGGCACTATATTCTTTTTGAAAGATCAGTGTTGGATCCCCACGCAGAATTTTATAAGTGCCTTTATCATTTAGTAATCTGTGTGCCTCTGTAATGTAATCTAATTTATTTTGAATAACTAGGCCACCTCCCTTATCTGCCTCTCTGAGTATTATGTTTTCCATATCCATAATGGTTTTTAAAGCCTCTTTTTCTTTCTTACTAAGATTATCTTTTTTGATTTTAAAATTTTCACATAAATCTTGTAATTCTTTGGACACTAGTTTGTTAAATGTTGGTATAAAGTTCTCTCTCACTCTCTCTCTCCTCTTTCGCTCTCTCTCTCTCTCTCTCTCTCTCTCTCTCTCTCTCTCTCTCTCTCTCTATATATATATATATATATATATATATAAGCCCATTGCAGTCAAACACATGGACATATACCATATACCTTTGAACCCTTATAAAAACCTTTAATTAATATTTATATGAATCATTTTTATCAGATAGGGTTTATTTGAGTGTAACAGTATATTTTAATGTATTTATGTTGTGTTTGGTGCAACTTCTATTTTATCCCTAACCCTTTACTCAAGGTCTTCAGTCTCTCTAAACCGGAGAGCTTTAAATGTAATTGACCTTGAGCGAACACGCTTACTTTCAACTTGTAATATGCATGCAAATTAACACACCAGTAATATTCTGATATAATTTGAAAGCAAACGTTAGTGCGCCGCTTGTAATCCAGCCCTAAATGGGTACTAAAGTGTATATGGATGACTAAAATTAAAGTAATTACTTTTTCAGAAAAAGGGAAATAGGAACAAGAGGTAAAACTCATTAGCTGATGTTAAAGGAGGATTTGTTAAACACTATTTTGCAGATTCTATGTTAATGATTGAAACCAACACTAAATTCTTGACAAGTTGCAGGTGAAGATGGATATTGTTCTACATCTGGTGGGATTTCCCCTGTATTAAATAATATTGGAAGGGCTTGGCTTACAGGGTAGATAAGATACTGAGTTCCCCACTTGTGTCATTTTACACAGTTCAATTCCAGTGAAATGTAAATACAGGTGTATTCAGCTACTAGAATTTTCAGCACTGAATTTTCCTTTGATCCCCATAAAAGTGAAATTGTGTCCCATTTATTGCATTATGGGTGATATGCTGGACAGCCGCCTTCCTCATTTTGCACCATTTAAAACCGTGCTCCTCCTTACATTACCTCCTGACTTCTTTCCCCAAATTATGTATATCTGCTCATTATAGTCTAGTTTGGTGTCTAATTAGAGGTTATCCTTTTTTAGTTACAGTTTGCAATTTGATCAACTCTGCTTTTTTACTGTTAACTCAATTGCATTTTAAGGCTAGAGAACAATTGGTTTGTAATGTTGTTGAGTGTTTCGTATTTTCTTTTTTGTGGTCACAGCAACATTGTTCAATTTTTCTTACTCTTTTTCTTTCTTTTTAATTTGGGTATTTCCTCACCTGGCTATGTGTATCCCATGTTATTGTATTGTTGCACTTGAAAATAATAAAAACAAACATTCTCTAATAGAAGAGGTAGTAGACATATAGAAGAACATTTGAGCCAAATGGTAATGATAAATGAAGATGCAGTAAGGAAATTGAAACATGTTTGGAAGCTGAATATGTCTATGTGTCAAATTAATGAATATTATATTTTTGTAAATATTATAATGTGGAAATATTACTGTAATTGTTATAAGATGTTTTCACAATCAGTGTTAACAGTGCATGCTAGGTACTTACTCACTATAATAAGATCATACTCTTGATGTTCTCAATAGAACTTGGCTTTTGATATTCAAGCACTTTTGATGCTAAGGAACCCATGTGATCACAATAATGTGCTGCACATGTGTGCAAAAGGCAAATCTCTCCCCCCCCCCAAAAAAAAAATACCCAAAACTTACAGACACGATACACACTGACGTTATTATTATGCTAGAGTCATTCTATTTTTGTATACAGTATCCAAAAGTGTTTCCGCTGAGGCTCTGGTATAGTAAACTTAGTTTTTTTTTTGCACAAAAATGTACATATATATATTTTATACTTATTTTGTGGGTATTAATTATGGCTAAATAACATTGCAGAAACATATTATTATATTTGTGAAATTATAGCTATTGTTTTTGTTAAATGAATCACTTTAATTATGACTGCTTCCTAACTTGGCTAAGAAGCATTTCTGCTAATCCATGCAAAATGAATGCAGGAGAGTGGCTATGAAAGATTTGGTGGGGGGTTTGAAGCCTATGATGGTTCATGATACAGCATCATCTGGGAACAGAGAATCTGATTCTACACCAGGAACTGATAAGAAAAAGGCTAGTGGCAGAGTGCTGAATAGTCCTCAGTGCTCTTTAGACCCTTACAATTAAATAGACATACTCTACTGAATGCAGCCTGGCAGTGTAAATTATATCTGCCTAGTGTAGCTTCACTAGACCTCAAGTATGTGAGTTGTAAGGTATATATTAAAAATCACTGTCTGTGCCTCTTTGTAAGGCGACATTTTCACATCAAAATGAGTTTGACACATCTCCAGACAAATTCACTAATCTTGTCAGATGTTAAGGTGTACGTTTTTTCACTTTTTTTTATAGTTTTACCCCTATTTGGTTATGTATAAAACAATTTTATTTAATCATAAAATATATATATATGTATACACTTTTCATACTATTGACACCGGTGTCTAATGATACTTTTGGATTCTTAAAAGAAAATATAAAGTTAAAAGTTAATAGAATGATGATAAAAAGATAATAAAAACGTTAGGTATATACGTTAAGAGTTGCTTGTTTCCACAGTAAAGGCCAATTTACATTGGTAGGTTACAATATTATTGACATTCAATCTGTATATATTTTAGCAATGTGCTTCATATAGTTCGGATTTTCTAAATGCTTTAACCTTACAGTTTTGGCCGGGTATACGTGATGGTTCACTGTATTATATTAGTGCTGTTAGTGCTGTATTTATTGTGCTATAAAGTACCTTAAAGTGTATCCGTCTGATGACACTTTTTACGTTGGAGAATACTGCGGTTAAATATATGCCGCTGTTTGATTCCCTTTAGTGACTGAGTTTGCTTGGTGAGTCGTGATGTTAGATCTCTCTGGCGGTTAAATATATGCCGCTATGGTAACTTTGCTGCAGTTTGAGATCAACCTGCTGTAGATAAAAATAGATGGTGTTGTTCTTTGTGGTAATTCACACTGACGAAAATGCTTCGTGCGGTTCCCGTGACCTCTTGGTGTGTTGTCGGTCAGTGACCGATCTAGCTCTTAAAGGATGGTGTTTCCTGATAATTTGTCCGTCAGGTGTGAAATCTTTGCCGCTTCAGATGTTTATTCTTCTGCCTTAGTTTAATGTCGGTCAGTGACCGGTCCGGCTTTGTTCTTTGATGTTTGGATGGAAGCGCTCTTCTTGTGTCCTGCAAATCCGTGTGAGGGTGCTCGGGTATCAACGCGTTTCGGCTTCAAAGCCTTTCTCAAGATACCTGATGGGTAGATTGGCCTGCTATTTATACCTGTTTCGGTTAACTGTTTGACTGCCAGTATGATATTGTTGTAATTTTCACTTATAGTTAGTTTGTGAATTTGAAGACTTTAACATTCATCAAGACTTGATTCTGGGTAAATTATCATACAGACATATTTTTCAGATATTTGTACTTTATCGTATGTGAATATTCATTTCTTATTGTGCACAATTTTGCAACATGGCTATAAGGAGTATGTTATTTGAAGACTTTAACATTCATCAAGACTTGATTCTGGGTAAATTATCATACAGACATATTTTTCAGATGTTTATACTTTATCGTATGTGAATATTCATTTTTTATTGTGCACAATTTGGAGTATGTTATTTGACCCAAGTGATATTACGTTCCCCAAATGTTTCTGGCTGTGCGCTGGTTTGCTGATTTTAACTAGATGTGTTTAAGCATAAAATTCTTTATTGGCATAAACTTTGATTATAGGTAAAATTTAAATAAAATTGATAATATTAAAATCGATACTTAATACTTGAAAATTGATTTAAGATTGTGGTAATAGATCGACAAATTAAATATTCTATGGTGTAGATAGTTATTATATTATCTTATCCAGAATTTACAAAACCTGAATTTATAAATCCAGAAGTTACAACACCTAAAATTTTAAAATTTCAAAATTGTAACTTTTTATACTTAGTTGACGGATTCTAACATATATATATCCCTTACTAAAAACGTTTGTTCGATTGTTAAACTGGTACATCATTAACTTCAGGTTTGGAGTATTGGGACGTATAACGATAAACTGGTACATCTTTAACTTTGCGTTTGGACTATTAGGAAGTATGTTGATATATTGTTTCGTGTGTCTAATGAATTATTAATATTTGGATTTTGAATTTGATTTTTCCTTGATGTGTTTTATATATGACTATTGTGTGATACGGGGGTAATTAAAGTCTTAATTTCCATAGATAATTTGGATTGGGGTGTGCTATAGGATGGCGTTTAAGTCCATTTCACTATTTAGACCTTTTGGGTGTAGAGTTCCCATTTCGAATATTAATTTGGCTTCTTGGTGGAGAAGTTTTTTTCCTAGATTGCCTCCTCTGCTGTCTGGTTTAATCTTTCTAATACCCCAAAATAACATTTCATTTGGGTTTCCTTTATGACATGTTTTGAAGTGTGCATATAATTTTGTGTTATCTCTTTCTTTTTCAATACTTAGGATGTGTTCTCTCATCCTGTCCTTCAACTTTCTGCTCGTTTGGCCTAAGTATTGAAGTTTGCAAGTGCATTCTATCAGATATATGATATTGTTATCCGTGCATCTGATAATGTCATTTATTTTTACTTCTTTATTTGTCACAGTTGATCTGACTGATTTAGATTTGGTACTGTGTTTACATGATTTTCACTCATGGCATGGGAAAAAACCAGATATAGTTTCATTATTAAGGTCTCGTTGGATAGTGTGATTTTTTTGTTGTTTGTACTCGCTAGGTGCTAGGATATTTTTCAGACTGGTGGCTTTTCGAAATATAATATCTGGATGTTGTTTTAATCTTTTTCCAAGAATAGGGTCACTTTTTGCAAGATACCAGTGTTTCTTTATAATGTTTTCTATCTGTTTGTATTGACTGGAATATGTGGTGATGAATGGAATGTGATAAGGGTCTCTATCCTCATGTTTCATTGTGTTATTTTTATCCTCCAGAAGGACCTTTCTATCTATTGATCTGACTTTTTTACATTCACACTAATTTCAAACAAAAATCCACTTTTAACCCCACTCAAGAAAAAGGTAGTATGATTGAAACATTTGAGAAAAAGGTAAAAGAGGATATTGAAAAACTAGAAGAGAATAAAGAGCTTAAATGGAATTTAAGTAAAAAAGAAAATGAGGTTCTAAAAGAGCTTAAAGAGAACAAAAACATCACTATAAAACAAGCTGATAAAGGGGGGGGAGTGGTCATTATGGACACAGAAAATTACCTTAAAGAAGCCGATAGATTACTAGGGGACAAAACCACATACAATAAATTAACAGGTAACCCTATAGAACAAATGAGAAAGAATTTAGAAAAAATGATCCTCTCAGCAAAAGATAAGGGCATAATAAATAACCAAGAACTCAATTTTATTTTGATAGAACATCCCAAAACTCCAGTCTTTTATTTCCTGCCGAAAATCCACAAGGATTTAACCAACCCCCCAGGACGGCCCATAATATCAGGAATAAATTCACTGACATCAAACCTATCTCAATACACTGACTTCTTTCTTCAAAAATATGTCAAAAACATACCTTCTCACTTAAGAGCATTTCCTAAATTTAATTGATCATATCAATTGGAAAGAAAACTACATCCTAGTTACATGCGATGTAAGCAGCTTATACACATGCATAGACCATTCAAAAGGCTTAGAAGCCACAAATTCCTTTTTAACGAAAGACAGCGAAATGGAAAAACCACAAAAAGAATTTATATTGCAGTGTATGGAATTCATACTCAAAAATAACTATTTTTCTTTTAACGGAAGTCATTATATACAAAAAAGAGGAACAGCTATGGGCACGAGATTCGCACCCAGTTACGCTAATTTATTTGTAGGACATTTTGAGGAGCAATTTTTATCGAATACTCCGTGGGGTGCGAATCTCGTGCTCTATAAACGGTTCATAGATGACATATTCATCATTTGGAGAGGAGATGAGGAACTATTAGAAGAGTTCATACTAGACTTCAATAATAATGACTTTGGTTTAAAGTTTACACATGAACATAACAAAACTAAAATCAGCTTTTTAGACATAGAGATAGCCATAATAAATAACGAAATTACCACAACGACTTTCTTTAAGAAAGTAGATGCAAATAGCTACATTGACTATAAAAGTTGCCACCATGCAAAATGGAAGAATAATATACCTAAAGGACAGTACTCGAGAATAAGAAGGAATTGCACCAAAGTAACAGACTACGACACACAAGCTGAAATTTTAGACAAAAGATTCGCTGAAAAGGGATATCACCCTAAAATTGTAGTAGACACAAAAAAAAAACAAGTCAGATCAATAGATAGAAAGGTCCTTCTGGAGGATAAAAATAACACGATGAAACATGAGGATAGAGACCCTTATCACATTCCATTCATCACCACATATTCCAGTCAATACAAACAGATAGAAAACATTATAAAGAAACACTGGTATCTTGCAAAAAGTGACCCTATTCTTGGAAAAAGATTAAAACAACATCCAGATATTATATTTCGAAAAGCCACCAGTCTGAAAAATATCCTAGCACCTAGCGAGTACAAACAACAAAAAAATCACACTATCCAACGAGACCTTAATAATGATAATATCATAATATCTGGTTTTTTCCCATGCCATGAGTGTAAATCATGTAAATCATGTAAACACAGTACCAAATCTAAATCAGTCAGATCAACTGTGACAAATAAAGAAGTAAAAATAAATGACATTATCAGATGCACGGATAACAATATCATATATCTGATAGAATGCACTTGCAAACTTCAATACTTAGGCCAAACGAGCAGAAAGTTGAAGGACAGGATGAGAGAACACATCCTAAGTATTGAAAAAGAAAGAGATAACACAAAATTATATGCACACTTCAAAACATGTCATAAAGGAAACCCAAATGAAATGTTATTTTGGGGTATTAGAAAGATTAAACCAGACAGCAGAGGAGGCAATCTAGGAAAAAAACTTCTCCACCAAGAAGCCAAATTAATATTCGAAATGGGAACTCTACACCCAAAAGGTCTAAATAGTGAAATGGACTTAAACGCCATCCTATAGCACACCCCAAACCAAATTATCTATGGAAATTAAGACTTTAATTACCCCCGTATCACACAATAGTCATATATAAAACACATCAAGGAAAAATCAAATTCAAAATCCAAATATTAATAATTCATTAGACACACGAAACAATATATCAACATACTTCCTAATAGTCCAAACGCAAAGTTAAAGATGTACCAGTTTATCGTTATACGTCCCAATACTCCAAACCTGAAGTTAATGATGTACCAGTTTAACAATCGAACAAACGTTTTTAGTAAGGGATATATATATGTTAGAATCCGTCAACTAAGTATAAAAAGTTACAATTTTGAAATTTTAAAATTTTAGGTGTTGTAACTTCTGGATTTATAAATTCAGGTTTTGTAAATTCTGGATAAGATAATATAATAACTATCTACACCATAGAATATTTAATTTGTCGATCTATTACCACAATCTTAAATCAATTTTCAAGTATTAAGTATCGATTTTAATATTATCAATTTTATTTAAATTTTACCTATAATCAAAGTTTATGCCAATAAAGAATTTTATGCCTAAACACATATAGTTAAAATCAGCAAACCAGCGCACAGCCAGAAACATTTGGGGAACGTAATATCACTTGGGTCAAATAACATACTCCAAATTGTGCACAATAATAAAAAATGAATATTCACATACGATAAAGTATAAACATCTGAAAAATATGTCTGTATGATAATTTACCCAGAATCAAGTCTTGATGAATGTTAAAGTCTTCAAATAACATACTCCTTATAGCCATGTTGCAAAATTGTGCACAATAAGAAATGAATATTCACATACGATAAAGTACAAATATCTGAAAAATATGTCTGCATGATAATTTACCCAGAATCAAGTCTTGATGAATGTTAAAGTCTTCAAATTCACAAACTAACTATAAGTGAAAATTACAACAATATCATACTGGCAGTCAAACAGTTAACCGAAACAGGTATAAATAGCAGGCCAATCTACCCATCAGGTATCTTGAGAAAGGCTTTGAAGCCGAAACACGTTGATACCCGAGCACCCTCACACGGATTTGCAGGACACAAGAAGAGCGCTTCCATCCAAACATCAAAGAACAAAGCCGGACCGGTCACTGACCGACATTAAACTAAGGCAGAAGAATAAACATCTGAAGCGGCAAAGATTTCACACCTGACGGACAAATTATCAGGAAACACCATCCTTTAAGAGCTAGATCGGTCAGTGACCGACAACACACCAAGCGGTCACGGGAACCGCACAAAGCATTTTCGTCAGTGTGAATTACCACGAAGAACAACACCATCTATTTTTATCTACAGCAGGTTGATCTCAAACTGCAGCAAAGTTACCATAGCGGCATATATTTAACCGCCAGAGAGTTCTAACATCACGACTCACCAAGCAAACTCAGTCACTAAAGGGAATCAAACAGCGGCATATATTTAACCGCAGTATTCTCCAACGTAAAAAGTGTCATCAGACGGATACACTTTAAGGTACTTTATAGCACAATAAATACAGCACTAACAGCACTAATATAATACAGTGAACCATCACGTATACCCGGCCAAAACTGTAAGGTTAAAGCATTTAGAAAATCCGATCTATATGAAGCACATTGCTAAAATATATACAGATTGAATGTCAATAATATTGTAACCTACCAATGTAAATTGGCCTTTACTGTGGAAACAAGCAACTCTTAACGTATATACCTAACGTTTTTATTATCTTTTTATTATCATTCTATTAACTTTTAACTTTATATTTTCTTTTAAGAATCCAAAAGTATCATTAGACACCGGTGTCAATAGTATGAAAAGTGTATACATATATATATATTTTATGATTAAATAAAATTGTTTTATACATAACCAGCATATTGGCTTTTATTTATTTAAGGAGTATATTATTAATACATAGTCACGCAAATAGAATACTCACAATTAGTAGTAATTGTAGTAATTAAAGCTTAGCAATTTGGGCTAAATCGAATTCACAGCGACACTCGCATAACGAAGAATATAAAGATATTTCCAACCAACATTGAGATAGTAACACATCATTTGCAGGGAATCAGCATTGGTTTGCGCCACCTACCCTCACCTCAGCTCATTTCTATAAAACATTGGGATAAAGTTTTATAAGGTGTGCATTGATCCCCTCCTTACTTACAGTCTAATCACTATCCCAAACGTACCTACATTATTTTATCCCAAGACTGTTAAGAAAGGTTCATCAAAGTTAGAAACATCGGAAGTATGGACATATTTAACACTAGGAATAGCATTCTTGATGATATTTCAAATAAAATTGACCCCATGAACTCAAATTTTAATAAAATAGATTATATAAATGAGAAAGACACTATAAGCGAATTAGAAAATATTCTATTTAAGGAAATAAAACAGAAATTGGAGTTAGCTTTCTTAAATAAATACATAAAAGAAAATATGGTCCCTAGGGGACTATGACTTAAAAAAGATTGCACGTTCGAACTAAACGAAGAACATAGTAAAGAGTGGTTTGACATTCTGGAAACAGCTTCCCTTAAACTTATAACAGTAATTATAAAATCAAGAGAAATAACTTCACAGGAATTAGGGATCAAAATTCAAAATTATAAAGAAAAATTGGAACATACAGATCTAACAGACTCTTTAAACACAAAACAACAAGAAATAGCTAAAAAACTAGGTGAATTAAACAAAGACATACTAGAAGTAAAATGGAAAAAATTCAATAGAGACATTGAGGACTACAAAAGACAAACAGATAATAACAATGAAGAATCACAACCTAATCACAGATTACTTTTTAGTAATAAAAAATTCACTAATGAACCAGAGACAGGGAACATGCAGGTTGAACAACAAAATACAGGAAAGACCTTGAATCAAACACGAAATGATAGCAACTATAACTATCATAGATACCACAATCATAATAAAGGAAATTACATAAATAGATTCCAAAGACAAAGCAATTACTATAACCAGTACCGAAACTGGGACAATGATAGAAATAGAAACTACAGACGTGACAACTACAGACATAATGAATACACTTATAATGAATATAGACATAGTAATAGAGAATTACAACAAGGAGGAAGGAACACGGGACATTCACACAAGGAAGATAATAGACACAACACGGAAGAGGAATACACACAAGAACACAGAAACTATATACAGCAGGATTACCAAAATTCAAATAGTTATCAAAATTCAAATAGAAATCACTACTATAGAAATAACTATAGAGATGCTAATGAGCACCATTACAATAGAAATGAACACTATAGAAGTGAAAACAGAGACTCACATTTTAACAAATATGAACACTACCAAGGTGAGAATAGAGATTCACATTTCCAAAATTATAGAAACCATGGGGAAAGAAGATTTGAAAACCACAATTATGATAATTACAATCACAATCACACTTGGAGAAATCAAAATAAAGAAAAATTAGATAGGGAAACACCAAAGGAACATTTTAAGAGACCACAATCACCGAAAACCAAAGATAATTTCAAAAAACAGAGCACCACCACACATCCACCAGAAAGAAATTTAGAACACCACAACAGATTCAGTGCACTAAGTCAGGAAGAAGAAGCAAGAACTCCCACCACATCCACCAAAACAATAAACCATAGATCTTTTTTAGAAGAGGGCCCAAACCAAACTCAAGACCCACCGAAAGGAAAAGAAGATTAGAGGAAACAGAGGAAGGGGAGGGAGATTCAAAAAAAGCAACGAAGAAATCAAAATAGAACCTAGAGGTATCTTTAATTTGAGTAAATTAACACTAAATGACAAACAAAAAACAATACTCAACAAAGGTCTATCATTTGCCCCGTCCTGTAAAATTAACAAATTTGAAACCCTGATTAATGTAAATCAATTCACAAGAAAATTAGCCCTAAAAAAGTATTTTTTGAAAAATCCTCTGGAAAATAACAGTAACTACACATCAAAATACATTCACACTAATTTCAAACAAAAATCCACTTTTAACCCCACTCAAGAAAAAGGTAGTATGATTGAAACATTTGAGAAAAAGGTAAAAGAGGATATTGAAAAAGTAGAAGAGAATAAAGAGCTTAAATGGAATTTAAGTAAAAAAGAAAATGAGGTTCTAAAAGAGCTTAAAGAGAACAAAAACATCACTATAAAACAAGCTGATAAAGGGGGGGGGGGAGTGGTCATTATGGACACAGAAAATTACCTTAAAGAAGCCGATAGATTACTAGGGGACAAAACCACATACAATAAATTAACAGGTAACCCTATAGAACAAATGAGAAAGAATTTAGAAAAAATGATCCTCTCAGCAAAAGATAAGGGCATAATAAATAACCAAGAACTCAATTTTATTTTGATAGAACATCCCAGAACTCCAGTCTTTTATTTCCTGCTGAAAATCCACAAGGATTTAACCAACCCCCCAGGACGGCCCATAATATCAGGAATAAATTCACTGACATCAAACCTATCTCAATACACTGACTTCTTTCTTCAAAAATATGTCAAAAACATAACTTCTCACTTAAGAGACACTAAGCATTTCCTAAATTTAATTGATCATATCAATTGGAAAGAAAACTACATCCTAGTTACATGCGATGTAAGCAGCTTATACACATGCATAGACCATTCAAAAGGCTTAGAAGCCACAAATTCCTTTTTAACGAAAGACAGCGAAATGGAAAAACCACAAAAAGAATTTATATTGCAGTGTATGGAATTCATACTCAAAAATAACTATTTTTCTTTTAACGGAAGTCATTATATACAAAAAAGAGGAACAGCTATGGGCACGAGATTCGCACCCAGTTACGCTAATTTATTTGTAGGACATTTTGAGGAGCAATTTTTATCGAATACTCCATGGGGTGCGAATCTCGTGCTCTATAAACGGTTCATAGATGACATATTCATCATTTGGAGAGGAGATGAGGAACTATTAGAAGAGTTCATACTAGACTTCAATAATAATGACTTTGGTTTAAAGTTTACACATGAACATAACAAAACTAAAATCAGCTTTTTAGACATAGAGATAGCCATAATAAATAACGAAATTACCACAACGACTTTCTTTAAGAAAGTAGATGCAAATAGCTACATTGACTATAAAAGTTGCCACCATGCAAAATGGAAGAATAATATACCTAAAGGACAGTACTCGAGGATAAGAAGGAATTGCACCAAAGTAACAGACTACGACACACAAGCTGAAATTTTAGACAAAAGATTCGCTGAAAAGGGATATCACCCTAAAATTCTAGTAGACACAAAAAAACAAGTCAGATCAATAGATAGAAAGGTCCTTCTGGAGGATAAAAATAACACGATGAAACATGAGGATAGAGACCCTTATCACATTCCATTCATCACCACATATTCCAGTCAATACAAACAGATAGAAAACATTATAAAGAAACACTGGTATCTTGCAAAAAGTGACCCTATTCTTGGAAAAAGATTAAAACAACATCCAGATATTATATTTCGAAAAGCCACCAGTCTGAAAAATATCCTAGCACCTAGCGAGTACAAACAACAAAAAAATCACACTATCCAACGAGACCTTAATAATGAAACTATATCTGTTTTTTTCCCATGCCATGAGTGTAAATCATGTAAACACAGTACCAAATCTAAATCAGTCAGATCAACTGTGACAAATAAAGAAGTAAAAATAAATGACATTATCAGATGCACGGATAACAATATCATATATCTGATAGAATGCACTTGCAAACTTCAATACTTAGGCCAAACGAGCAGAAAGTTGAAGGACAGGATGAGAGAACACATCCTAAGTATTGAAAAAGAAAGAGATAACACAAAATTATATGCACACTTCAAAACATGTCATAAAGGAAACCCAAATGAAATATTATTTTGGGGTATTAGAAAGATTAAACCAGACAGCAGAGGAGGCAATCTAGGAAAAAAACTTCTCCACCAAGAAGCCAAATTAATATTCGAAATGGGAACTCTACACCCAAAAGGTCTAAATAGTGAAATGGACTTAAACGCCATCCTATAGCACACCCCAAACCAAATTATCTATGGAAATTAAGACTTTAATTACACCCGTATCACACAATAGTCATATATAAAACACATCAAGGAAAAATCAAATTCAAAATCCAAATATTAATAATTCATTAGACACACGAAACAATATATCAACATACTTCCTAATAGTCCAAACGCAAAGTTAAAGATGTACCAGTTTATCGTTATACGTCCCAATACTCCAAACCTGAAGTTAATGATGTACCAGTTTAACAATCGAACAAACGTTTTTAGTAAGGGATATATATATGTTAGAATCCGTCAACTAAGTATAAAAAGTTACAATTTTGAAATTTTAAAATTTTAGGTGTTGTAACTTCTGGATTTATAAATTCAGGTTTTGTAAATTCTGGATAAGATAATATAATAACTATCTACACCATAGAATATTTAATTTGTCGATCTATTACCACAATCTTAAATCAATTTTCAAGTATTAAGTATAATTTTAATATTATCAATTTTATTTAAATTTTACCTATAATCAAAGTTTATGCCAATAAAGAATTTTATGCCTAAACACATCTAGTTAAAATCAGCAAACCAGCGCACAGCCATAAACATTTGGGGAACGTAATATCACTTGGGTCAAATAACATACTCCAAATTGTGCACAATAATAAAAAATGAATATTCACATACGATAAAGTATAAACATCTGAAAAATATGTCTGTATGATAATTTACCCAGAATCAAGTCTTGATGAATGTTAAAGTCTTCAAATAACATACTCCTTATAGCCATGTTGCAAAATTGTGCACAATAAGAAATGAATATTCACATACGATAAAGTACAAATATCTGAAAAATATGTCTGTATGATAATTTACCCAGAATCAAGTCTTGATGAATGTTAAAGTCTTCAAATTCACAAACTAACTATAAGTGAAAATTACAACAATATCATACTGGCAGTCAAACAGTTAACCGAAACAGGTATAAATAGCAGGCCAATCTACCCATCAGGTATCTTGAGAAAGGCTTTGAAGCCGAAACGCGTTGATACCCGAGCACCCTCACACGGATTTGCAGGACACAAGAAGAGCGCTTCCATCCAAACATCAAAGAACAAAGCCGGACCGGTCACTGACCGACATTAAACTAAGGCAGAAGAATAAACATCTGAAGCGGCAAAGATTTCACACCTGACGGACAAATTATCAGGAAACACCATCCTTTAAGAGCTAGATCGGTCACTGACCGACAACACACCAAGCGGTCATGGGAACCGCACGAAGCATTTTCGTCAGTGTGAATTACCACGAAGAGTTTATCTACAGCAGGTTGATCTCAAACTGCAGCAAAGTTACCATAGCGGCATATATTTAACCGCCAGAGAGATCTAACATCACGACTCACCAAGCAAACTCAGTCACTAAAGGGAATCAAACAGCGGCATATATTTAACCGCAGTATTCTCCAACGTAAAAAGTGTCATCAGACGGATACACTTTAAGGTACTTTATAGCACAATAAATACAGCACTAACAGCACTAATATAATACAGTGAACCATCACGTATACCCGGCCAAAACTGTAAGGTTAAAGCATTTAGAAAATCCGAACTATATGAAGCACATTGCTAAAATATATACAGATTGAATGTCAATAATATTGTAACCTACCAATGTAAATTGGCCTTTACTGTGGAAACAAGCAACTCTTAACGTATATACCTAACGTTTTTATTATCTTTTTATCATCATTCTATTAACTTTTAACTTTATATTTTCTTTTAAGAATCCAAAAGTATCATTAGACACCGGTGTCAATAGTATGAAAAGTGTATACATATATATATATTTTATGATTAAATAAAATTGTTTTATACATAACCAGCATATTGGCTTTTATTTATTTAAGGAGTATATTATTAATACATAGTCACGCAAATAGAATACTCACAATTAGTAGTAATTGTAGTAATTAAAGCTTAGCAATTTGGGCTAAATCGAATTCACAGCGACACTCGCATAACGAAGAATATAAAGATATTTCCAACCAACATTGAGATAGTAACACATCATTTGCAGGGAATCAGCATTGGTTTGCGCCACCTACCCTCACCTCAGCTCATTTCTATAAAACATTGGGATAAAGTTTTATAAGGTGTGCATTGATCCCCTCCTTACTTACAGTCTAATCACTATCCCAAACGTACCTACATTATGGGGGGCATATGAGTGAGTCCATGATAAAGTTATAATATTTATTATGGTGGCGGGATTTGTTTTGCACATTATTGGCCCCCGCTTTGCTAATTTCCTTTTATTATTTTGCCGTTCATCCCTACTTGGCAATATGTATAACTAAGTATGGCAGGGGATTGCTGGGACTCGGAGTAGAGAGTGGAATAAAGCTGTGGAATGTAGGGGTTTTTTTTTTGCCTCCTCCTGTTTGAAAGGAAGTATAACCCCACATGTGATGATCTAGTGGACTTTCACCATCATGAAAGGAATTCATTTATTGGGTTAGCATAAATGTTGTCTCTTTTTCAGGGAAGATTAGTTATAACAATACAAGGCCGGACACCAGTTTAAGGATGGAATAGATGAGAGTAGCATTTCCGTTTTCAGGATTCTTCTCTTTCAGTTCTAGTTTAGTGGCTCTTAACATCTCTGCTCTATCATACAAGGGGACTACTTGGTGTTTCCTTTAGAAAGTATTTCATTTGCCTTTCAGATTTCTCCTCCTCAGGCGTCATTTGTTTTTCTCCCCACATGTACATTCATGTGTTACTAAAACCATGGTCCTCCTCCCCTCACCACCACATATACTGTACTATATAAGGTAAATCAATGCACTATGTGATGATACAAGGTTGATACTAAAATGTCTTCATGCGGAAAACAATAGTATACAAAGGCTTACTAGGTCTCTATATGTGTGGTGCATTAATTTATATAATATATATATATATGGCAGCAGGCAATGGCATCAATAATTGTTACGCGCGTTGCGCGCCAATATTTATACATACGTAGGATAGCTGGTGGGTTAAGCTGTTTACTAGTGCCAACACTGAAGCAACAAACACTTTGCTACAATTACATTTGCCATACTGGCCATTAGCCAATTGTTTTCTTCTATGTGGCACAGACTCCATTTTCCAATCTCCAACAAATTGCCCCTGTGCAGAGAGTGCATGATGGACACTGGAAGGAGAGAAGGGAGGGGGTAGCTGGCTGGAATGGATTCATACAGGTTACAACACAGTCCACACATATGGCAAAGTCTACACTGTTCGGCAGATTAGTTTTGTTTTAATGCCATTAGCGAACTCAAGCTGTGTCAGTGACGTGAGTAGTGTACCTGCTGTGGGATATATATATATATATATATATATATATATAGTGTATATATGTATATATAGTGTGTGTATATATATATATATATATTTATATATTGTGTGTATATATATATATATATATATATATATATATATATATATAGTGTGTATATATATATAGTATATATACTGTATATTTTTATAATATATATATATATATATATATATATATATATATAAAAACAAATCAAATAAGCACTCAATGGACTGCAGTCATCATGTTGAACCTTTATTCATAACGTTTTGGGACAGCACAGCTTCCCTTCCTCAGACAAACCTGGAGTATTGAACATGCCAGAAATATATAGCAAACTACCAAAACAACCCACACATTGCAACCAATCACTAGGTTGCACAGTTGTTGACAATCCCCACACAACATGTGTAACACCCAAGTTTGTACACTGTTATACCACAAGGGACTGGGATTATGGCAGTTGATAACTGTCACAATAGAACACCCAATGTGGGTCCGTCTGCAGATATAGGTACTATGGTGATGGATGTAGCGCCTGAACTGAGCACCAATAGCTTCAAACAAAGGATGCCTAGCCGGCCGATGTATAAGAAATTAGATAGTGGGATGTAAGAAGCGCCTAAGGCAGGTGCAATGTATGGAATGACTCTGATCTATATGTTCATGTGATTAACAAACATCTTTGTGGTTTTAATAAAAGTTAAATTTATAAATACATATAATAAAAACATATAATAAAAACAGTACAAAATAACAAAATAACAATATGCTGGTGGATCCACCCAGCTAACAATTGACTTTGCCTCTAACTTAGAGTGGCTAAAAATTGGCTAAAAATATAAAACAAAGATCTGGTAAGTGATATTGAAATGGCTTGATGCTGATGAACAGGAAAGAATAAGAGTGTATATTAAAAAATAGTGTATAATAAAAAAAGGTGTGGAGCCAATTATACAACACACGTGTTAAGTGTGGAAGTGGAAAAATCAAAAATTCAAAAATTCAAAAATTAATATATTCAAAAATTCAAAAATCAAAAATAATAATGTATGTGAAAAAAGTGAAAAAATGCAAAAATGAAAAATCAAATATTGATAAACTTGTGAAAGATATATAGAATTTGTGAAAAAATGCCAAATGCAAAAAGTGCATCCAAAAAAAGGATTCAAAAAATCAATTAGCAACAAAAAACAGTTGTGGTACCAAAATAAAATAAGAAAAGTGTCACAATCCTGTTAAATTGTAATCCAAGAGCAAAGGTACATGAAAAGTTAAACACAAACTTGTTTCCTGGTGGTGAGAAGTGTTGTGGTGATCCTGGTGGTGAAAATCCTGTGATGGTTATCCTAATGGTTCTAGTCCTCCATTATTGATAATGTCCTGTAAATATATTTATTTATAATATTTTATATTTTATAAATATTTGATTTTTCATTTTTGCATTTTTTCACTTTTTTCACATACATTATTATTTTTGATTTTTTAATTTTTTAATTTTTGATTTTTCCACTTCCACACTTAACACGTGTGTTGTATAATTGGCTTCACACCTTTTTTATTATACACTATTTTTTAATATACACTCTTATTCTTTCCTGCTCATCAGCATCAAGCCATTTCAATATCACTTACCAGATCTTTGTTTTATATTTTTAGCCAATTTTTAGCCACTCTAAGTTAGAGGCAAAGTCAATTGTTAGCTGGGTGGATCCACCAGCATATTGTTTTTTTGTACTGTTTTTATTATATGTTTTTATTATATGTATTTATAATTTTACCGTTTATTAAAACCACTAGGATGTTTGTTAATCACATGAACATATAGATCAGAGTCATTCCATACATCGCACCTGCCTTAGGCGCTTCTTACATCCCACTACCCACCTGCAGATATAATACTATGCCTGTTAAAATTATGCTTGAGCATGAAGTACTTCCGTTTTAAAAATAAATTCTCTCTACAGGTTTCAGGCACTGCAATGGGATCCAATATGACCGCTTCCTTTGCCAACTTGTATATGGCTGAATATGAAACCAATTAGATGTTTATATTTGAACATCCATCAGTAATATTGTACTGCCACTACATTGATGATTTGTTCCTCATTTGGAGGGACAGTGTTGACAACTTGAACCAATGGGTGGAACAGTTGAACAAGATTCAAGGTACAATTCACTTTAAACATACCCACAGTAAGGAGTCTATTGAATTTCTTGATGTTAGGATTTTTATTGATTCCGGTGCTTTAGGCACTACTCTAATTTGCAAGGAAATTTATTGAAACAGGATTCTGTCTTCTACGAGTTGCTATCCTCCCTTCCTAATTAGTAACATTCCTAAAGTACAATTCCAGCGGGTAATCCACAAGAATACATACAAGAGTAAATGTGAACAGCTCATTGAAATTGAGGTTCCTTGAGAGAGGCTACAGGAAGAAAACACTTGAAGAGGCTCTGAATGAGGCAAGATCTAGTCTACAAAATCAATTTGGAGAAATTGCACCAGCAAGCTCAAGACTGACTTTCATCATGTCATATGCTCTAGACAAACTTGAAGTCACAAAGGAATTGAGAAAAGAATGGTCACTGTTGTGGACTCACCCACAGTTACCTCTAGCGTGGTTTGATGCACCTAGAGTGGCCTAGGAATCTAAGGGACCTATTGGTATTTACAGATCCCATAGGCAGCTATGATCAAGCCATATGGATGAAGAATAAAATTGGTTGCTATAGGTGCTTGAGTAGCAAAAGCATGCTTCCAGGGATTTCGATCCAATACTTTGTAAAATGAACGACTAAATATACTATTTATTTACTTAACTGTTCATGTTGGCTTTTTATGTAGGCACAATGGTTGATGTTGCCAGGACCAGTTTTGCAAATTTTGAGATTTGTTATATGTGAGACATGGGGGCGCAAGAGCTAAACTACTGTTACAAAAAGAATCTACATGAATTTATGAACTTGATACCATCACCCCGAGAGGTGATTAACTTTTAAACTCTTATGCCGGGTCTATGTACAGGATACAACTTGATTTGCCCTTACATACTGGAGTAAAGTTTACTCTGATCAGGGTGATCTTGGGTCTGGACTTTTCTTATCTACACCCCTCTGTGATACTTGCAGGTTGCAGCTTGGACTGTCTCCCACATACTGGAGCAATTTTTGCTCTCTTTGGAGACACTCCTATCCCACCAATATTTGGAGTTCCCCTCCTCACTATGTTTATTGTTTTAATGTTTGTTTTTAATACATTTTCTCTCCACTGGTATTTAGATTGCTATGTAGTGTGAAAGTCAAATGCAGTATTTCTACCAGCTGAGCATGTGATAAGCTGGCTCCCCTGTAGGCCGTATGCCTTAGGAGCATTGTGATCACATTTAGCCTTTGTTAACTGTGTTCCACCTATTTAGTATATGGGTGCTCTTCATGGTTTACTACCATCCTATCTTTTGTTATAATTTGTAATATGTACTTACTAGTGAAATAAGTCTGTAACATTTTTATTGTGGCTAGCCATGATGATATATGGATTGAGACCATGCACGATTGTTATTATTATTATTATTATTATTAGTATTAGTATAATTTTGTGAGATATCCTCCTTTAAGTATACACTTTGAGTGAATGTTTCACCAAATTAGTTTTTTTATTTAATCTGTGGTTACAGATGATGTTAGCCATGTGGGTGTGCTTATGTTTGTTTTCTGGAATAATTGGGTATCAGTGAAGTTTGTCTCAGTGGGTCACGTGATTTGTGACATGTATTTTGATATACACTGATTGGGATACATCCCATAATTTTATTTAGGAGTACTAGAGTAGCTATGTGTATTTGTTTATGGCAACAAACCCTGCCCATAGGAAATGTAGCAAGTGACTACCTTGGTCGGCACATGCATTATGAGTTTGTTGTGGTCTGAGGGGGTGGTTGCTTGGTGTTGTAGTCACTCCCCCCTTTGTCTTCAAGCTCCCATTCCCTAAGCTCACCAATTAGTTGAGGAGCCGATTGAAGCAAATTAGATAATAGAAGTACATTTGAATGTTGTTTAAAATTGTATTTTCTATCTCAATCGTTAAATAAATATTTTGGGTTTTATGTCCCTTCAAATAGCTGTAGCCTGCTACACTTTTATCTATAGTACAGTAGTGAAGTCGCTATCCTTTTTTTTTATTATCATTAACATTTTTATTATAAAATCTAATTCAATAATAGTACCGTTTCCTATCAAACTCCTCCCAGAGCCCACTTCCTGGTTTGGCATGTACAGCGGTCCAACCCGCTGCATATGTAAGTCTGATGCGCGCTCCCGAGATAGCGTGGTCCTGCGCATGCGCAAATCTCAGCCCAGTGCAGGCGCAAATTCCAGCTATATGTCAATAGCAAAACCGGGTTAAATTATCTCCAATCTATTTAACGTTGTTCTTCAATCTTATAATCTAAATGTTGCTGCGCTCTCTGCTCTTATAGTATTCAATGAATGATGCATTAATTGAATACTATAAGAGCAGAGAGCACAGCAGCATTTAGATTATAAGATTGAAGAACAACGTTAAATCGATTGGAGATAATTTAACCCGGTTTTGCTAACCCCGCAGCAATACAGCAGCTATACTTAGAAAGATCGGATGAGAAGTCCGATTTTTCGATGGCAGCGGCATTGAGCATGCGCAAATCGTGGACGCGCATCTAGAATCCATACGCAAATTTTGGATTAGCGCATGCGCATAACAAAAATGACGTTGCAGGAAAGGGGCCGAACGCCCCGGGGGTGAAACTATGATTAGCGGAGAGTATTTTAAGTATATGTCAATCAATAATGATTGATGTCGGGCGGAGAAGCGGCACAAAGGGATAGAGACTTTTAAACTTCTATTTTGTGAGTAGCATAATGTTGCTGAGAAAATGATGAATTAAACTATCGTTATTTTCAAATGATTTTTCAGATGGCGTGATCAATTATACTTGACTTTACCTTCACTTTAATATTTTTTTAAAAAAAAATCATTATTATAGGTGGAGAAGTTTAGAATATAACATACGGGTGTGGCAAGAACCTGTAATAGAACACATTACATTTAGAATAGTGTAATGTTTAGTCCAAGCTATTGCTATTGATAAAATTACATTAGCTACTAAAGACATATGGGTCTATTTAAAAACAAGCTAATATTATTGACAATTCCCCTGGTTCATTAAGTGTTGCAGGAAAAAATTCAAATTTGCAAATATTTACCCTTCAGGCAGTTGTGTTGTCTGGAAATGCTATTTAAAAAACCATGTGGAAATGTCTCACCCACATAAATCCACGCCTAATCAAACTGAAAAAAGTTCTTAATTTGCTTGCTAGAGAATGCCATTGTTAGCGAAGGGGCAAAAAGAACCAAGACAGCAACACACACAGAAAAGGTATCTAAATGTGTTTTGTGGAACCAGTTGTTTTTTTAATCCAAGCTCCTTGCAACAATTATAGGGCGAGATTACAAGTGCCGCTGTAAATCTAAATTTTTCGCAAATGAAAAGCTTTTTGCGCTTTTTGGGATCCGCTCGTATTACAAGAAGTGCAAAAATTGCTAGCAGACTTTTTGCGAGCGTGTGCATGTGTTCCCCCATAGAAATCAATGGAGAAAAAAAAGTGGGGAAAAAACTAATACCCTACTTGCGAAAATGACAAAAAAAGTAAAAAAAAACCACTGTACCATAAGCACCTAGCCTAATAACTGCTAATTTACCACCCCCCCCCCCCACATTGCACACACTAAATAAAACTGTTAACCCCTAAACCTAGCCCCTAAACCGCCATCCCGCCACATCGGAAACAATAAATAAAACAGTTAACCCCTAAACCATCATCCCCACACATCGCAAACACTGAATAAAACTCCCCACATCGCTAAGTACCTAAATAAACTATTAACTTCTAAGACGCCATCCCCCCACAACGCAAAGTAATAAACTAAAAAAACCTAACCTAACTCCCCTAACTTAACCCCAATTAAAATACCCAGAAATTTAATCAAAACTATCCTAACTACCTTTAAAAAAAGTAAAAACTAACCTGTAAAATTAAATTGAAACCTAAACTTGTCTAAAAAAAATAACTACTTAAAAAAAATATAGATTACAATAAATAAAAAAACCTAACATTACCAAAAAATAAAATACCTAACATGTACACACAAAAAAACTACCATTACAAAAAATAGCAAAACCTACCCTTACAAAAAATAACAAATGAAATTCCCCCCCCCCAAAAATAAAAAGATTCCTATTTTAATACCCCTAAAAAAACACCCCAAAAACCCCCAAATCCCTATACTACAAATAAAGTACCATTGCCCTAAAACAAACAGCTCTTTTGCATAAAATAACAATTACCCCCTAACATTACAAACTAAAAATACCTAAACTACCCATTGCCCTGAAAAAAGCATTTGGATGGGTATTCAGCTCTTTTTTCTACCCAAACAAAATAAAAAAAAACCCTGATCTAAAAAAAAATCAAACCTCTAAAAATTAAAAAAACTTAAGTCTAAGTTCCAGCCTGCTCCATTTTATATCTTCATCCCGGTGGCGGCTGTGAGGTAAGCGGCGATGGATGAGGATTGGTCCTCCTCTTCATACAATCGACAGGAGGTCCTCTGCATGCGGTCTCTAACCGCACACTGAAGATTGAATGCAAGGTACCCCTTATATAGGGGTACCCTTCATATTGCCTAATTTGAATCTTCAAATTCAAATCAGCCAATAGGATGAAAGCTTTTAGGGGGTTAATAGTGTAGTTTGCGGGTGTAAGTGTACTTTGTAAGGTATTTTGTTGTGTTTTGTGTAACTTTTTAGTTTATGAAAACAGTTTACCAGAGCTCTTATATCATGGTATGGATTGAAGCGGAAAAGGCTATTGCCCTAGCGCAATCACAATTTCTCCCGATTTGTAATATCAGCAGGAGAAAAATAGATTGCAAAATCACGATTGAGCTAACACAAAATCCACTGCGCCTAACTTGTAATCTTGCCATAATATTTAGGTGTATAAATGTAGCATAATCTGGGACATTTTTGATTTTTTTAAATAAATGACAACTTAAAAATATACTTTTGTTTAAGATTTCAAATGAAAACTTAAAAACACAATCTTTTACATGGTTTCCACTTGTATTGATGAATTTTCTATTGATATAAAATACACATCAACAGAATTAATTATAGGTCAAAGCAACATGTTTTTTTAATAGTTTTTTTTTTAATAATCATGAAAAAATGGAAGTTACATTGTTACATGAAAGGAATAAAATCCTCCCATTAATCTAAATCATTCATACCTCTAAAATATCTGAATGATGTAGAGAGCTTAAAACCCCCCCAAAAAACAACCTGTTCTGTGTTTCACTATTGCAGTTTTTGAGTAGCTATTTTTCTTTGTTATGGACATTGATAACAGCAATAAAAATAGGTTAGTCATATTTTCTCCATGGGTGGACAGCTTTATACCTGAATACTCTGATTTTGGAAGATTCATGATACCTTCTGAGTATAAACTGACGAGCGCAAAATATCTTGGATTCTGTGAGTGCATATACTATTGTGACTTGTTATGATATTCTACTGCATCACTGGCTGTGTCTGGACTTATTTATTTTTTATTCCAAGGGATAAAAATCATCATATTTATACAGGCATAAACTATAAATCTTGGATATATTTTTTGGGGTTACTAGTAACTTCATAATATGGCATGAATTAGGTAGCTTTATATACAGCAGCAGTATTAGTCTGATGTATGCACCAAGTAAGTTTAATCTATAAATTAACAACACTTTACAAGCAGTAAAGTATACAAACAGAAAATACAGAAAATATATACACAAAATACAAAAAAACACAATTTTCAGAACAAAATGGCTTCTTCAGGCAAAATTCCTCATTTAGGGCTCAATGTACTAACAGGCTAGCGAACAGCTTCTCAATTTGCAAAGCTATCTGCCTGCCTTCACTACATGCGGGCAGCGGATCTGTCGATACGCTGGCCTGTACGAATCATTACACACTCATCGCAGTCTGTAATGACCGCTGCTTCATTCACGCGACTAAGGCCTCGCTTCCATTGAGTCGTTAAAAATGGAGCCGTAAGCTACCGAAGCGGCCGACAGCTAAAAGTAATTTACGGCTGCATTTTAGTACCAGGTTTCCATTGAAAAGATTAGCGTGTTGCGCGCAGTCGCTCTTTTCGTGTAGCTGTAAGTTAACGTTGTGTTAACGCTTCCATCTGACGTCGGATTTCTTGAAAATCAATTAGTTGCTAAGGTAACCCGACCTTACGCTATAGAATTTACGTTTAACGTCCGTGCTTCTTACCTGTGATCGCCTCTCAAGAAAAATAAAAAAACACTTATCCATATTTTTAATAATCAAATACTATTTTCTAATATAATTATATTTAACACTTCATAAATATAAGTAATATTTATTGCTGCCCTAGGCATAGGTCTAGTTTGCATTCTGTAGATATGTTCTTGCATATATTATTATATTTAAATATATACTGATATTTCTATTAGAATATAAGTTCAACTATTTCTATACATGAGACAACAATAAATATTACTTATAACAATTTATTTCTACATTAAAACACTTGCATTATATGCAAGTTTTATCATTTCAATAGAAAATAGGTCTCAAAAAGCACAATTTTCCTCTTTTACACCTAGTTGAGCTGGGGGTAATATTTCTCAATGTATCGACAGCCTCCGACAGTGTATTAACGGTTAGCGCTTTCAATGGAAACCTGGTATAATTTATCGATTAACGGCTTCTATTACTTTCTATGGGACGCGAAAATCTTTTCGGCAGCCGATATTGAGGTATAACGCGCCATTGGAAACAGTCGTTAAACGCTATTGCTTTCGACAGCATATTTATCGGTTTGCGAGTGCACGCAAACTGAATTACGACTCAATGGAAGCGAGGCCTAAGGTGGCTGTCAATCACAGAGAGGGAGCGAGCTCTCTGTAATTTTCCCTCCCCACCTCAGAGGTGGTGTAGGGTGTAAGAAGCAGCAGTCTAATATGCAAACCTGCCCAACAAGGGCTCCGGAGCAGATATATAATAAAAGTGTGACATTTTCCAAGGATTACAACAAAGGGCCAGATTACAAGTGGAGAGCAAACGTTTTCATGCAAACGACATCAGATTTTTGCGATCGTTTGCATGCAGGTTAAATTGCGCAGGTAATACAAGTTGAAAGTAAACGCGATTGCACTCAAGCAAGATTTACACAAGAATGATTACTGGGTAATTATGATTATCTCAGAGCTGTGGTTAACTGTTTGGCAAAACTAAAAAGTCTCACAAAACACATTAAAAATACATTACAAACTATAGTTGCACTAATACTAACACCATCTAATAAAAATTATTTTAAAAAAATATTGCACAAAAAAGTTTTAAGGGCTCAAAGATTTGAGGACTCAGGTGTTATAAAAAAAAAAGCAGGCAAAGGGCTTTAACATAGAGATACATACATATACATCTCTAAAGATGTATATGTATGTATATATATATATATATATATATATATATTAATACAGTCATGGCCAAAAATATTGGCACCCCATCATTTCTGTCAGATAATGCACCACTTCGCCCAGAAAATTGTTGCAATTACAAATGTTTAGGCATTCCCGTGTTTATTTCTTTTGTTTGGCACCCTCAGTTTAATATTTGGTAGCACACCCCTTGGAAAAAAAATAACGTAAATCAATCGCTTCCTGTAACCATCAATAAGTTTCTTACACCTCTCTACTGGAATTTTTATCAAGTGTCTGTGTGACATGATCTGCTCAGCTGCAGATTTGCGGCATATACGATCAGAAGCGGCAGACGAGTTAAGGAGCAGCAGTCTTAAGACACTGCTTCTTAACTGCTGTTTCCAGCGAGCCTGAAGGCTCACACGGAAACAGCTGCATTGGGGCCGATTGACTGCTTGTTAAATCGACCCCCTGGACTCATTCAGTACTCTCCAGTGCTTTGTCTTAAACCATTTATGGGTGTTTTTTGACGTGTGCTTTGGGTCATTGTCTTCTGTAAGACCCATGACCTCTGTCGGCATTCAGAGATGTCTGTCGGACATACTGAGTGGATCATGTCCGACAGACACTTGATAAATCGCCCCCCAGATCTCAATCCCATAAAGCACCTGTGGCGAGATCTCAAAACAGCAATTGAGAAAAGGAACCCTTCCAATCTGAGAGACCTGGAGCAGTTTGCGAAAGAAGAGTAGTCCAAAATTCCAGTAGAGAGGTGTAAGAAATTCATTGATGGTCACAGGAAGTGATTGATTTCAGTTATTTTGTCTAAGGGGTGTCCTACCAAATATTAAATTGAGGGTGCCAATAATTTTGTCCAGTCCATTTTTGGAGTTTTGCATGGAATGTGTCAGATTTGGCTTTTTTTCCACTTTTTTGTGTCATACCAATAAAAACAAAAGAAATAAACTTGAGAAAGTCAAAACATTTGTAATTACAATAATTTTGCAAAGTGGTGCATTATCTGACAGAAATATACATATAAGCACATAAATACATATGTACACACATATAGACATATATAAGTGCATTGGATCCCTTTGTAGTTAAGTAGATAAAAAAATGTAAAAGCACATTTATGCAATATTCATAATTTAAAGTGTTATACTGTGTACGTACTGTAAATATTTCACATTACAATGTTTTGCACATAGCAGAATATGTTCTATGTATCTATAAATAGATATAAACATATTAGGTATAAATATTATATGTATAATTAAAATATTTGTGGAACAAAATCAGATATACAGTATGTAGAAATATGTATTTATGAATAAATAGAACGTATATATACATGTGAAGAACATTGCAATGTTTATATTTTCATGTCGGGTTAGCGCACTTGAGAATATGCGATAAGGTTTGCACTCGAGTACGGTGTGTTTTTCCCCACTATTTGGCTCCATTGAAGTCCATGGGGGAATATGTCAATCTGGTCACAATATTCGAAGTTCAGCTTTTTGAGCATGACGGGTTTGCGCACGAGCTAAAACATTTTTTAATTTGAACTTGTTATACAAGTCTAGTGGGGTTAACGAGTGAACGGGTGCGCAAACTACAGCTTCACTCGTAATCTAGCCCAGTGTATTTTGGAGACAGGGGCATGATGGAAATGCTCGGCAAATGGGAAGAAAATGCACAGTATTTATTTTACCTTGTATTTCTGTTGAGGAAACATACTGTCAAGTGAGGATAAATGATACATTTTCATTAAGATGACAATATTGTTTCAGACCTCACTGTGCAAACATTTGTTACAGTTTCAGACAAATCCAGAAAAAATAAGCAAACAGTAATTCAGCTTTATCTTTGCCTCATGAACAATATATTTACTAAAATAAATACAGTTAATAATTTACTAAACAGCTGCCTTAATCTGCCTGCATCCATTTAAAATTGAAGGCATTATATTGCCAGTGTTGCTTAAGGAGACACCAAGGCCAAATAGAATGAGCACTGACATTTAAATATTCCCAGTAGAGACAGCACTGTAGCATCCACAAGCAGTTTGGCATGGACAAAGGTCATTGACATTCAAACATTCACTGAGAATACAGCAAGTGGCTAAGCAACCACAACAACTTTATCAGTCTCATGCTGAATCATTGTAACAAGCTCAGTCTCCACAGAATGTGGTTTAGGTACATAACCTAATGCACAGGTAAAAAGTCACCAAGGTCAGGCCTCACAACACAGGATTGAAAATACAAAAGGAAAATAAAGAAGACATTTTACTTTAAACAAATAAGTAGCAAGGTTTTTAGTTTGCAGTAGGACTAGCTTGCTAATATTTTCTGTTCAGAAAAGTGATAAGTAGTTTTCTCTACTGCTGCTTGTGAAAGCTGTAACAATTTAATAATCTAATACTGCTATATTTATACTCTGAAATAATCATACATAGGGGCCTATTTATTATGGTGCGAGCGGACATGATTCGATATATCCGCTGCACATCGATAAATGCCGACAGCGTGAACTGCTGTTGCAATGCCGCCACCTACAGATTCGTGGCCAATCTAGCAGGGGGTGTCAATCAATCCAAACGTGTTCGAACGGGTTGATTTCTGTCCGCCGCCTCAGAGGAGGCGGAAAGGTTATGAAGCAGCGGTCTTTAGATCAGAAACACGGGGCATCAAACTCCATAAAGAGCTTGATAAACATGCCCCATAGAGTGCAAGGTCTACTTACATATATTTTCTAGTTAACAAAGACTTTACTTGAGTGATTTGAGTAATGACACCTAAACCGCATACATAAACGCACTCACACACACGCATATACAGTATGTGGCCGATTTATCATTGGTCTGTCTGACATGATCTGCTCAGTGGATCATGTCCGACAGACATCGATGAATGCTGACAGCGTATGCTGTCGGCATTTATCATTGCACAAGCAGTTCTTGTGCACTGCTTGTGCAATGCTGTCCCCTGCAGATTGGTGGCTAATCAGCCGCTAGAAGGGGGTGTCAATCAGCCCGATCGTATGAGATCTGGCAGATTGATGTCCGCAGCCTCAGAGCCTCTTCAGACCGCTGCTTCTTAACTACTGTTTCTGGCAAGCCTGAAGGCTCGCACCGAAACAGGAGCATCAGGGGCGATTCAGCCCTTAATAAATCGGCCCCTATATCTTTTGTTTCTTAATGACTATCTACTGCCCGCATTTAAAGGACCAGTAAATACAGTAGATTTGCATAATCAACAAATGCATGATAACAAGACAATACAATAGCACTTAGTCTGAAATTAAAACGAGTAGTAGATTTGTTTCTGACAAATTTTTATGATATTTATTTCTACTCCTCCTATATCACGTGACAGCCATCAGCCAATCATAAATGCATAAACGTATATTCTGTGAATTCTTGATCATGCTCAGTAGGAGCTGATGACTCAAGAAGTGTAAATATAAAAAGACTGTGCACATTTTGTTAATAGAAGTAAATAGGAAAGTTGTTTAAATTTATATGTGCTACCTGAATCATGACAGTTTAATTGTGACTTCAAGACAGTTATCCTTATACCCCGCAACACTCTACAAAATCCACTAAGAGATCCAACCAATAATTTCTGCTTTACATGTTGTTTCATTAGCTTCTTCTGATTCATCAGTTTTTATTCCATTCTATGAAGTTAATTTAGTAAAGTTCACTAAATGCTGCATTCTGTAGATTTAACAGCCTAAATTCAATGGAACTAGTTTTATGAAAGTCACATCTGAAAAGACTCACTGCAATTCCCCCTCTTAATTAAGCTTCTTCTAACAGGCAAACATTAACTTCTCAAGGCATAGAAAGGGCTCGATGATTGAAAGCTCTCTGGGCTGGCGAGGTTATTAAAGAATACTCGTCAGTCCTTCTATTTCCTGGAATGAACTAAAGCCACCTTTTACCCCGTAAACAGGGTGTCTCACTAATAGGGTATACTGCAGCTTCATATGAAAAAGGCACAATAACATTTGTATTTTAAATATCATGCAAAACAAATATTTGAACCAATCACATACAGATAAGCAGGAAAAAATTGTATTGTTAAGGTGCATCAAAATTCATATTTTAACAAAAACTTAAAATTTGTATGTAATTTACAGAGGAATAAATCAAATTAAATATTCACAGTGTAAATCGCAATTTTAAATATAAATACAAAAGGCAAAGTGTAATTGTTGTTTTTTCGTAAAATGGGCTGAACTTGGGCGCTCGATGGGCGTATATGGAAATGCCTCTCTAATCCCAGCGTAATACTATAAAAATTTTCTCAAAACGATATTAACATTTATAACCCCAATAGAAAAACAAATGCATACTAAAATATAGATGAATGTAAGATGCTATGTGCAGAAAGCAGCGTAATGTGATTTATATTGTCTGCAGGATTTTAATTTTTAAGGGCGCCCCCTGCTCCCCGCTAACTTTGCTTTAAAGAGCGAAGTGTCCCTATCCAGCGAGATCCAATTCTTTTAATAGGAGCCATCTCGCAACTCACAGGGACTGCCCCTTTTTTATGATCATTCTACCGGGGAAGCCCTACGAGTTGGCAAGAAAAAGTAGGTTTCAGCTTGTGAAGTTTTTATCATCAAGCCCAAAGAGGTCCACTGTCAAGCATACAATCATCACAAAAGCATTTAAAAAAAAAAAATATATATATAAAAATAAATTGAAAAATACAACTTCAGTTTAAAGCCAATTTCAACATGAATAAAAAAAAAACAAAAAAAAAACAAAAAAAAACATTGTCAGCTTTGAAATAGCAAGACTATACCATGAGACAAGATATTTCACAAGGCCGATTACATATTTTTAAAATCATTGCTGCTGCATTTAGGTTAAGGTGAATATTTTGGACCAAACCACAGTTAACCCCTCCTTGGTAGCTGCTGAAGACATATTTTGTTCTGGCCCTGTTATATTAAGGATAATGAATAAATGTCCCGCGCCACAATTAAAAATATCTAACTGGTAACTGGATCTCTTTATTAGGAGATATCTCCACCAAAAAAGAGATATCTCCACCAAAAAAGGCTATCAACATCCATAATTATGCTAAAGATACAATAGCAAACACACACTTCACTTATTAACACCTTACTGCTAACTTAATAATTACAGTTGTTCACATGTCAAAATCATACCACTATTTACAGGTACATAACTCACTTTTCCTTAATTCCTTAACAATAGTCTGCCACCTAGTGGTCATATCACTACATAACACCCCAAATGGCAAATTCTGCATATTGTACCATCATTTGACATTAATACCTATACCATGTAAAAATATTACAACCTAAACATCATATAAAATTTAAAATCCTCCAGAAAATGAATTAACATCATAAAAATAAATGTAACTCTCTAATTCTCCCTCGCCTCTGTTTTCTGATCTGGTCTATTATCTGAAACCTCTATTGACGTATTGTATGACCACAGTGAACAAAATGATTAGAGAAAGGTTGTGTCATATCTCTCCCTCTAATCGCTGATTTGTATTCTATGATGCTCTCTCTTACGGTACGTGTATTCTCTCCAATGTACCCAAGTCCACATGGACAATTCAACCACCTACATCAGATTTTACCCACCTATCCCTTAGATTGTTTACCCTTTGATAAGAGGATATAGGAAACATTTGAAATTACTCTATTTGTGGGTTTGTCTTACCAACAGACAAGCCCACAAATAGAGACATTTTAAACTTTTTCTATATCTTATTAAAGGGTTAAAATCTAAGAGATAGGCTTAAATCTGAAGTAGGTAGTAGAATCAAACTCGGAGACAGTCTACTCCAAAATTGAATTGCTTAAAAAGATAGATAATCCCTTTTTTTTACAAATTCCCCAGTTTTGCATAATCTACACGGTTATATTAATATACATTTTACCTCTGTGGTTACCTTGTATCTAAGCATCTACAGACAGCCTCCTTATCTCAGAGCTATTTACAAACCTGCATTTTACTCAATTAGTGCTGGTTCCTGCACAACTCCATGGGAGTGAGCACAATTTTATACATAGGGCACACATGAATTAGCAGTGTCTTGCTGGGAAAAGTTAATAAAAATGCATGAGATAAGAGGCTGTCTATAGAGGCTTAGAAACAAGCAGAAATTTAGAGGTTTAAATTTTATGAAGTATATTACTATAACAATGTTGGTTGTGCAAAGCTGCTAAATAGATAGTAAAGGTGTTATCTATCTTTTTAAACAATAACACTTTTGGTTTAAACTGTCCCTTTAACCATTTAACAACGAAAAAAAGGGTTCATACCCTTGTTTAAATTGTTCAAACTTTAATTAAATGATTAAAAGGATGTGTTTGGCCCAAATATGAGGTAGGAGGAAAACTAAAATTAATGGTTACTACAACTGTAATATTGATTATGCATGTGGATTTGGATACTTTGGAGAGACTACATGTACCATAAGAGAAAGGATCATAGAACACAAGTCAGCAATTAGAGTAAGAGATATGACACAACCTGTCTCTAAACATTTTGTTGAATGTGGTCATGTAATAAGTCAATTGGATTCAAATAATAGACCACAAACCAAAACAGAGTAGAGGAGGTAAAAGAGAGTAGCTATTAAAGAATAGAGAAACCTGGTGGATAAAAATGTTGAGTACACTTTATTCCCCAGCATGGTCTAAATAGAGATATAGGGGCCGATTTACTATGCCCCGAATGGGGCCAACTCTCCCTGTTTCCATGCGAGCCTTCAGGTTAATTTTCTTAAAGTGCCCCAAATGCCCTCAAAATACAGGGCATTTTAGTTTTTTATTTAAAACAAATCAACCTTTTTTAATTAAAAAAATGGCACTAGGCAGTTTTGGGACTTTAAAGTTGGTGGTAGTGGGGTGTTAATTAAAAAAACACACTGAAAAGTGTTTTTACATTACTATTCTACCACTTATATTAAATATTTGTTTATGATGTACTTGTGTTGATTATTATTTTAATCACCCAATGAGGATTAACAGGAAGTACCTATCAGCCTGACAAGTTAGGAAATACATAACTTATATTGCTGTTTTAGTTTCAGCTTACTTCACATTTTTTCAATATTTTCTTACTGCAGAAAACAGTAAACATTCACGCAGTGAAGAAGGTAAGTAGCGCAGCATTTTAAAATATATATGTATATGAATATATAGCCAAAAAGAAACGAAGAAATGCAGACGGCTGTTTCCAAACATAACTCGACTTTATTCAGGTTTAAAAGTCCATGCGTACATGATTACAGATAGTCACAAACGTAGCATAGACTAGAAAATTACTGCTGCAGACATGTTTTCGCCTGTCAGTAAACATTCACGCAGTGAAGAGGGTAAGTAGCGCAGTATTTTAAAATATATATGTATATGAATATATACATATATATTTATATGTTAATATGTGTATATAATCCAAAAGTTTAAATATAAATTAAAAAAAGACCAAAAAAAAGATCAAATAGTTGGCTAGATTACTAGTTTTGCGGTAAGCTGAAAAAGCAGCATTAACAGGTCCTACCACTGCTATTACGAGTCTTGCAGGTTTAGGGGCACCGCACACTTTTTTGGCCTTACCGCAAGCCGACTTACTTCGTAAACCCTTTTTTCTATGGGACTTCCATAGCGCCAGTATTACGAGTCTGTCCTGGGAGGCCAAAAAGTAAGCGGTACACCATCTACCTCCAAGATTCCTAACGCATTCTAAAGTCAGTAGTTATGAGTTTTACACTACAACGCTGTAGCATAAAACTCATAACTAAAGTGATAAAAAGTACACTAACACCCATAAACTACCTATTAACCCCTAAACCGAGGCCCTCCCGCATCGCAAACACTATAATAACATTTTTAACCGCTAATCTGCTGCTACGGACATCGCCGCCACTAGAATACACATATTAACCCCTAAACCGCTGCACTCCCGCCTCACAAACACTAGTTAAATATTATTAACAACTAATCTGCCGCCCCTAACATCGCCGCCACCTACATTATATTTATTAACCCCTAATCTGCTGCCCCAACATCGCTGCTACCTACCTACATTTATTAACCCCTAATCTGCCGTCCCCAACATCACCGCCACTATTCTAAATTTTTTAACCCTTTAAACTTAAGTATAACCCTAACCCTAACACCCCCTAACTTAAATATAATTTAAATAAATGTAAATAAAATTCATATCATTAACTAAATTATTCCTATTTAAAACTAAATACTTACCTATAAAATAAACCCTAAGCTAGCTACAATATAACTAATAGTTACATTGTAGCTAGCTTAGGGTTTATTTTTATTTTACATGCAAGTTTGTATTTATTTTAACTAGGTAGAATAGTTACTAAATAGTTATTAATTATTTAATAAGTACCTAGCTAAAATAAATACAAATTGACCTGTAAAATAAAACCTAACCTGTAACACTAACACCTAACCTAACTCTACAATTAAATAAATTACCTACATTAAATACAATTAAATAAATTAAATTAAATTAGCTAAATCACAAAAAAACAACAACACTAAATTACGGAAAATAAAAAACAAATTACAGATCTTTAAACTAATTACACCTAATCTAAGAGCCCCCCCAAAATAAAAAAAAACCTAGCCTAAACTAAACTAAACTATCAATAGCCCTTAAAAGGGCCTTTTGCGGGGCATTGCCCCAAAGAAATAAGCTCTTTTACCTGTAAAAAAAAAATACAAACAACCCACCCAACAGTAAAACCCACCACCCACACAACCAACCCCCCAAATAAAAGCCTAACTAAAAAAAACCTAAGCTCCCCATTGCCCTGAAAAGGGCATTTGGATGGGCATTGCTCTATTGCTCTAAAAGGCATTTAGCTCTATTGCAGGCCCAAAGCCCTAACCTAAAAATAAAACCCACCCAATACACCCTTAAAAAATCCTAACACTAATCCCCAAAGATCCACTTACCAGGAAAAGTCTTCATCCAAGCGGCAAGATATCCTCAAGGAAGCTGGCAGAAGTGGTCCTCCAGACAGGCAGAAGTGGTCCTCCAGACGGGCAGAAGTCTACATCCAGACGGCATCTTCTATCTTCATCCTTCCGACACGGAGTGGCTCCATCTTCGCGCGGAGCATCCTCTTCAAACGACGTCTTCTTCGGAATGGATATCACTTTAAGTGACGTCATCCAAGATGGCGTCCCTTAGATTCCGATTGGCTGATAGAATTCTATCAGCCAATCGGAATTAAAGTAGAAAAAATCCTATTGGCTGATGCAATCAGCCAATAGGATTGAGCTGGCATTCTATTTGCTGTTCCAATCAGCCAATAGAATGTGAGCTCAATCCTATTGGCTGATTGGATCAGCCAATAGGATTGAAGTTCAATCCTATTGGCTGATTGCATCAGCCAATAGGATTTTTTCAACCTTATTTCCGATTGGTTGATAGAATTCTATCAGCCAATTGGAATCTAAGGGACGCCATCTTGGATGACGTCACTTAAAGTGATATTCATTACGAAGAAGACGTTGTTTGAAGAGGATGCTCCGCGCCGGATGTGTTGAAGTTGGAGCCGATACACGTCGGAAGGATGAAGATAGAAGATGCCGTCTGGATGAAGACTTCTGCCCATCTGAAGGACCACTTCTGCCCGTCTGGAGGACCACTTCTGCTGGCTTCCTTGAGGACATCTTGCTGCTTGGATGAAGACTTCTCCCGGTAAGTGACTCTTTGGGGGTTAGTGTTAGGATTTTCTTAAGGGTGTATTGGGTGGGTTTATTTTTTAGGTTAGAGCTTTGGACCTGCAATAGAGCTAAATGCCCTTTTAAGGGCAATGCCCATCCAAATGCCCTTTTCAAGGCAATGGGTAGCTTAGGTTTTTTTTTGTTAGGCTTTTATTTTGGGGGTTGGTTGTGTGGGTGGTGGGTTTTACTGTTGGGGGGGTTGTTTGTATTTTTTTTACAGGTAAAAGAGCTGATTTCTTTGGGGCAATGCCCCGCAAAAGGCCCTTTTAAGGGCTATTGATAGTTTAGTTTAGGCTAGGGTTTTTTTTATTGGGGGGGGGCTTTTTTTATTTTGATAGGGTAATTAGATTAGGTGTAATTAGTTTAAATATCTGTAATTTGTTTTTTATTTTCTGTAATTTAGTGTATTTTTTGTGTGATTTAGCTAATTTAATTTAATTTATTTAATTGTATTTAATGTAGGTAATTTATTTAATTGTAGGGTTAGGTTAGGTGTTACTGTAACTTAGGTTAGGTTTTATTTTACAGGTCAATTTGTATTTATTTTAGCTAGGTAGTTATTAAATAGTTAATAACTATTTAGTAACTATTCTACCTAGTTGAAATAAATACAAACTTGCCTGTAAAATAAAAATAAACCCTAAGCTAGCTACAATGTAACTATTAGTTATATTGTAGCTAGCTTAGGGTTTATTTTATAGGTAAGTATTTAGTTTTAAATAGGAATAATTTAGTTATTAATAGTAAGTTTTATTTAGATTTATTTAAATAATATTTAAGTTAGGGGTTAGGGTTAGATTTAGGGGTTAATACATTTAATATAGTGGCGTCGTCATTGGGGGCCGCAAATTAGGGGTTAATAAGTGTAGGTAGGTTGCGATGACATGGGGTGCGGTATATTAGGGGTTAATAAATATAATGTAGGTGTCGGCGATGTTGGGGCAGCAGATTAGGGGTTAATAAGTATAATGTAGGTGGCGGCGGTGTCCAGAGCGGCAGATTAGGGGTTAATAAGTATAATGTAGGTGTCAGTGATGTCGGGGGTGGCAGATTAGGGGTTAATAAGTGTAAGATTAGGGGTGTTTAGACTCGGGGTTCATGTTAGGGTGTTAAATGTAAAAATAAAATGTGTTTCCCCATAGGAATCAATAGGGCTGTGTTACTGAGATTTACGCTGCTTTTTGGAAGGTGATAGACTTTTTCTCAGCCGGCTCTCCCCATTGATGTCTATGTGGACCAGCTCACTGCTGACTTAAGCAGCGCTCGTATTGGAGTGTAGTGTGGAACAAAATTTTGCTCTACGCTCACTTTTTGCCTTTTAATGCCGGGTTTGTAAAAACCCATAATACCAGCGCTGCAGGTAAGTGAGCGGTGAGAAAAAACTGCACGGTAGCACCACATAGCTCATAACGCAAAACTTGTTATCTAGCCGAGTGATTCTTAACCAGCACAAGGGTATAAAAGAAAAATTATTACACTTAGGGCAAAAAGAATTGCAATGTGAATCCAGGTATGATTTTAAAAAAGAAAACAGTTAACATACATAAAATAATACAATAGTTGGCAAACTTATCAAAAGTTGAGAGTCCCAAAGAATTTAAGGATCGCTAATGAGATTTAGATCCTATAATTTGTAAACTTAGAGGCCTCTAACTGTGGGTCACAAAGTTCTATTTCAATTTGTTATACGTTCATAGGTAAAGTAAGGGCGAACAAATGCCATAATGTGACCCCATAGACATAGACTAAAGTGTCCGCAAACTGTGTGAGGATATTCAACTGAACATGATCCTGGAAAAGGAAACCGGTTAAACAGGACAGAAATATTCACCACCGCTTAACATAAAAGTTCAGCTATAGGCTCTATATTCACAGGGACAGCTCTCCTAAGAAATTGCTTAGGGCTGTTACTGGTCCGTATTTCCCTCTGGCTGTAGACAGTTTGTCGGGCAGACCTCCCTTATACCAGCGTCATCAGCCAACTGTTTGTA
The DNA here is from genome assembly GCF_027579735.1 of Bombina bombina. Lineage (NCBI taxonomy): Eukaryota > Metazoa > Chordata > Amphibia > Anura > Bombinatoridae > Bombina > Bombina bombina. The sequence continues at coordinate 895,606,432 of NC_069503.1, read as the reverse complement.
ATGTAAATAATGTGGTACCTCTCTTTTTAACATCCACAAACTTAAAGGTATGTTTTCCATTGCCTTTTCCACTCTTCCACTCTTCAATTGCGGGTGCAGTAAGGTATGATTATCCTGGGGCTCAAAACTTAGTTGGAGGTGAGCAGCTGTGACCCCTACGCCGATCCACGCAAACAGCTACACGCGTTTCACCCGTGAGTAGACAGGGTTCTTCTGGCTGAGTTGTAATTTGTTGCAGACATCACCAGACTTAAATCTGCCTTAAAATTCCTCCTCTATTGTTACTTTACACCCAGGTAAATTTGTATCCATACAGTTATTAGCTACGTTGCCAACACTATTATTATATACATTGTTTACATTGTAATTCTTCCACTATTAGCAATATAATGTTACATATGAAAGATAAATTTGAATTTATGACACATACAGAGCAATTCCATTTCTGCTATTTGTTCAAATGTCATATTTTTCAACAATCATCATTGGATTTATTGATATATATTTTGGGATATGTCTTTCTAATGGGAAATGGTTATTAACAGAAACTTAGCATTCTTTTGATGCACTTTATTTTAATTTTACGATATTTTAAGGAGCTATGTACCTCTAATGGAAATAAATATAGACAAGTTGTTTACTAAGCAAATAGTTTATTAATACATTTAAGTCAAGACATACATCAGGGTTCTAATATTTGACCTCAACCTATTATGCTATAAAAATGGGGCAAAGTTAATTTCCTCATTAAGACCTGAATGATCCCGAGCGGATTAAGGATAAAAAAAAGACCAGGTTCTAATTTAAGCGACCCACTCCTACAAAACTTCCAAACAAAGAAGGAAAAATATGCTAGTGAATGTTCAGAGAAATGGATGAGGCTAATGGTAGAAGAGAATAAATTGAGATTAACTAAAACACAAAATGAGCTAAAACAAGCAAAAGAAAATATAGAGAAATGGAAAGAAAATGAGGAATATGAGAGGCAACCGGGAGTAGTTAAAAATGGAGCTACTTAAAATACAAGAATCCATTAAATTTAGGAAGAAAAGAAAATTCCAGAGAGATTGGTCTGACTATAATGATAATAAAGTATATTAGGTTTCTCAAGTAGCTCAGATGCTGAAACTTCAAGTGGAGACGAACAATAAAAAATAAACCAAACCTATAGGGACAAAAAGAAAGTTTTTTTTAGATCCAAGATCAACCCCAAAAGGAGAAGGGGGGTGGAAACACAGAAAATCAGAGAGGCAGGAGAAGTTACCAAACCAGGCAGCAGCAAAAAGAGAAAAGGAACAAGTAAATGTAGTAAATTTATCTACTAAAATCTTAACTACAGCACACATTGAAAGTCTTAGCAAAGGCCTTACATTTTCCCCTACAGCAAAATGTGATAAATTCACATTAGTTAAAGTTTCACAAAAAGGTGGTACGCGACCACCAAACAAATGTACACATAGGTAGCACTCAAAATCCCTTATTGTGAACTGGAATTAATGAGCAGCAAGTGGCAGATGTTCAAGGGAAATTTTATCAAATATAACTTTTATTAGGGCATTTAAAATAATGGAAGAGACAATACAATTAAAACCACAGGAAATGATTATAACCTAAATCAGGGTTAAATAGCGGGGGTAATTGCAACGCAATATACCAATAGCATATCGTTGTACTAGGTCTCCACTTGTAAAATTGAAGATTGGATAACAAATCTCATCTAAAAAGACCTAGGATGTCGTTGTTAATCATCTGAAGACTATGGATTAACAACCACTTCCTAGGTCTTTTTAGATGAGAGTTGTTATCCAATCTTCAATTTTACAAGTGGAGACCTAGTACCACGATTAATTCCAGTTCACAATAAGGGATATTGAGTGCTACCTATGTGTACATTTGTTTGGTGGTCTTGTACAACATTTTTGGAAACTAGTAACCAGTACACAGCACCTATTGTGTAGTATACCTCATTTTGTTAGAAGGGTAGAATTAATACCTTTTCTTACATAATTATTCTCACATTAGGTCCCTCTTTATTCTAAAGTAGTGCCAATAGGGCCCCGGGTTTTTTTGTCACACTAGTTAAAGACCTAAATCTTTTTGCTAGAAAGGTAATTTAAAAATAAAACAACAATTACACGGTAACAAACCTCAAGCATGGAACATGCATGAAATTCAAGCCTTAAGACGTCTAGAAACCTTAGAGAAAGAAAGTATATCTAATAAAAGCATAATATAAATTAAGAATGAAACATCTAATTAAATAGGTTTTAGTAACTTAAAACCGAAATCACAATATGTGCCTGCCCTCTGTACAACACCTATGGTACATAGCTTTGTAAAAATGTTAGAAAAAGACATTAATCTAATAGACACAAATATTGGGTTTATGGATAACTTAAGTAAGGAACAAAGGCAAGCAATACCTGACCTAAGAGAACACCCATCTATAACAATAAAGCCATCAGACAAGGGGGGTAATGTGGTGATTTTGAACCCCAGTGAGTAGGAATGTACAAGACAACTCAAAGATAAAAACCAGTATTACCAACTCAAATCTGACCCCACAGAAATATATAGTGACATATTTTTCACTATACTCTCCAAAGCCCTGGCAGATAATATAATAAACAAACATGAATTTGAATTTCTAAAAGTGAAAATCCCAATTACACCTACCTTTTACACAGTACCAAAGCTACATAAAGGTAAAATCCAACCACCCGGCAGACCCATAGTTTCTGGTCTAGGTTCACTTACTGAGAAAATCTCTCAATACGTGGACTTTTGCCTCTTGACACTTTTATTACATCTTCCATCATACACCAAGGACACCATTGATGTACTGAAAAAAATAGATGATGTTTCTGTAAGTGATAAAACACTACTAGTGGCAATTGATGTAGAGTCTATATACTTTTCAATACCTCAAAAATTGGGTATTGAGGCGTGTAAATACTTTTTAGAACAGAGAGGCAGTCTATATGAGAAACATACTAAATCTGTGCTGGAATTATTAACCTTTATTTTAGAGCAATTATTGGGGATACAATGTTGCGCCCCTACTTATGCTTGTCTGTACTTGGGAAGATGGGAACAGAATTGTATTTTGGACTATAAATTCAATAGAGAGAAGTTTATAGTTCTCTGGCTAAGATTTATAGACAATATTTTTCTAATTTGGGAAGATTCAGAGGATAAATTGAAACAATTCATAAATAATCTGAATACTAATAATTTGAACCTTAAATTCCCATTTTCCCACAGCACAGACACATAACCTTTCTTGACCTTAATAGAAGAACTGCAAACAAATTAGAAACCACTACACATAGAAAACCTACTGTGGGTAATACCTTACTCTCATACAACAGTCATCACCCTCAAAATTTAATTAATAACATCCCCTATGGCCAGTATTTACAACTAAAAAGGAACTTTTCTGATGAAACACAATTCAAACTGGAATCTAGGGATTTAAGAGACAGATTCAAAGAGAGAGGATACCCTAATAAAATTATTAAGAAAGCATTTAATAGATCTATAAGTAAAACAAGGGAAGCCCTGTTATATGGGAGTAAGGATAAAAACACATCAAATACAGACACCATCAGGTTTATAACAACTTATCATAACAAATGGAAAGAGACTAGGCAAATTTTGGAAAAACATTGGCATATCCTCCAAGCCGAACCATCTATTCCTGAAATAGTGGGAATAGAACCATATATGACTCCAAGGAATGCCCCTAATTTAAAAGATAATTTAGTGAGGAGCCATTTTAATTCAAAACCAAAAACCACTTGGCTAGATAAATAGAGAGATAAAAACGGCAATTATAAATGAAGCCATTGTTCAGTATGTCAAAACATGGCAACAGACAATAATTTCACTGATAAATATGGAACAAGACATAAAGTAAAAGGCCACATATCCTGTGGCAGCCAAGGTGTGGTATACATGCTATTTTGCAAATGCCCAATTTACTATATAGGGAAAACCTTAAGGAGCGAATTAGAGAACACAAAATAGACATAAAAAACAATAAAATCAAATTGAGTGCAATAGTAATAAAAAAAACTGCTGCATTTTAGAGGTCTGGAAGAAATAAATATGCAAGGCAGAGGTGGAAATTTGGATCAGAGATTGTTCCAAATGGAGTGTAAATAGATCTTTAATTTAAAATCACTAAAACCTTCAGGTCTCAATGAGGAAATTAACTTTGCCCCATTTTTATAGCATAATAGGTTGAGGTCAAATATTAGAACTCTGATGCTAAAATGCATTAATAACCTATTTGCTTAGTAACCAACTTGTCTATATTCATTTTCATTAGAGGTATATAGCTCCTTAAAAAATCATAAAATGAAAATAAAGTGCATCAAAAGAATGCTAAGGTTCTGTTAATAACTATTCCCCATTAGAAAGACATATCCAAATATATATATCAATAAATCTAATGGTGATTGTTGAACAATATGACATTTGAACAAATAGAGGAAATGGAATTGCTCTGTATGTGTCCTACATTTAAATTTGTCTCTCATATGTAACATTATATTGCTAATAGTGGAAGAATTACAATGTAAACAATGTATATAATAATAGTGTTGGCAACGTAGCTAATAACTGTATGGATACAAATTTATCCGGATGTAAAGTAACAAAAGAGGAGAAGTTTTAAGGCAGATTTAAAGGGACACTGTACCCAAAAAATTTTTTCGTGATTCAGATTGAGCATGAAATTTTAAGCAACTTTCTAATTTACTCCTATTATCAAATTTTCTTCATTCTCTTGGTATCTTTATTTGAAATGCAAGAATGTAAGTTTAGATGCCGGCCCAATTTTGGTGAACAACCTGGGTTGTCCTTGCTGATTGGTGGATAAATTCATCCACCAATAAAAAAGTGCTGTCCAGAGTACTGAAACCAAAAAATGCGTAGATGCCTTATTTTTCAAATAATGATAGCAAGAGAATGAAGAAAATTTGATAATAGGAGTAAATTAGAAAGTTGCTTAAAATTGCATGCTCTTTCTGAATTACAAAAGAAAACATTTGGGTACAGTGTCCCTTTAAGTCTGGTGACGTCGGCAACAAATTACAACTCAGCCAGAAGAAGCCCACCTACTCACGGATGAAACGTGCGTAGCTGTTTGCTTGGATCATCTGAGGGGTTACAGCTGCCTACCTCCGACTAAGTTTTCAGCCCCAGGATAATCATACCTGACTGTACCCGCAATTGAAGAGTGGAAGAGTGGAAAAGGCGTGGAGTACCACTAAGTGCTTTGAGAGCCACGGAACACATACCTGGAAGTCTGTGGATGTCAAAGAGAGAGGTACTGCATTATTTACATTACAAACAGTTGGCTGATGACGCTGGTATAAGGGAGGTCTGCCTGACAAACTGCCTACAGCCAGAGGGAAATACGGACCTGTAACAGCCCTAATCAATTTCTTAGGAGAGCTGTTCCTGTGAATATACAGCCTATGGGGACTATCTATCAAGCTCCGAATGGAGCTTGAAGGCCCGTGTTTCTGGCGAGTCTTCAGACTCGCAAGAAACACCAGTTATGAAGCGGCTCCATAACCCTGAATTGCTATTTGGTCTTTTGTTTTCTTATATAAATATATGTGTATATAAGCACATACATATATATTTACATTGCGATTAAATAATTAAGGGGTATATATCATACAATAAGTAACCTGAATGGGACATCTAGGGAAAGCTCTTTAAACAGGTGGTCCTAGATGCAGACATAGATAATTAAGTACAGAAAGAAAAGAAAAGGTAGCATCTTTTAAGCACTCTGGGAAACACTGAATTAGATTAGTCCAAAAGAGAGGACACACAATGATATAAAGGGGTTTTCAATCCTCACCACAATATGAGGGAAAAAAATAAAATAAAACTTAACATTTATAATATCAAGAAAATAAAAAAAGAGAAATATAAAATCACTTTAAAAACAAGAAATAACATACAGGGACATGAAAGGTCCAAATCACAGTATTGTATAAATCACGCAGAAAACACCTATACAATCAAATATAAGGCTTAATACCAGAAGGGTTCAAAGGAGGTAATTATCCCCATTATATAGTGCAACACGAAACAAAAAAAAAGCCCTAATGAATAGTCTACCGGTGACTATAATGTGTCCATATGGAGAACCACAAAAAAAGGATTGGCAAACTGGTAGTCTCACTTGTTGCTCCTACACAATTATTTAAAAACATTGGGTATTCCTGTCCTAATCTGGTACTACAAAGCATCTAGTATAGGGTTAAATCAATAAAGCAAATAGAACATATCAAATATAGCTGCAATACAATACAAAAGGCCCCCTGGTCAGGACCTAATCACATCACAAAGCGCCTGACGCACGTTTCGCATCCTGCTTTTTCAAAGGTCATTGCAGTCTATGAGAACACACAGTTCACATAAATGTAAATATTTACTAAGGGGCATTCACAAGAACTGCTTGTGCAATGATAAATGCCGACAGCGTATGCTGTCGGCATTTATCGATGTGCGGCGGACATGATATATATACTACTTCATATCATGTCCGTCCGCACTTTAATAAATTAGCCCCATAAAATTATTATTATTATTATACTTTATTTATAAAGCGCCAACAGATTCCGCAGCGCTGCCCATGGGTACAAGGATAACAATACAATGAAGAAACAATACAATAAAAAACTAAATTTTACAGAGAAATACAGGGGGAATTGAGGGCCCTATTCCCATGGGAACTTACATTCTTGATAGATTTATGTAACACCAACTACTATGAACATAACTTTCAGGCATTATTTTTTTTTACTTAAATTTTATATTTCAAACATGAAAAACACGGGGGTCTATTCTCAGTGGTGTCACCATTTAGTATATTGACTGTGCCTGAGTTAGGATATGTAGGTTAAAAGGGCCCCATGTATTAAAAGTAGTTTTAAAGGGCCCCCATGTATTAAAGGTCAAGTGGACAAGCTTCTCAGCTTGAGAAGTTGTCTGCTCGCTTTCGCAAAATACGTTAAGTGGCGTAAGGTGTAAGAAGCAGTGGTCTAATGACCGCAGCTTCTTACACTTCAGGAAGCAACCTCGCATATGTATGGCGACCATATTGCCACTTTAAAAAGGGACACATATGAAAAATACTTATGCCAGAGCTGTTTTCAGGGCTGTTTAAAGAAATGTTTTTTTAAAAACCTTGACATATGTATTTTTCATTTGTGTCCCTTTTTAAAGCGGCAATATGGTCGCCATACATATGCGAGGTTGCTTCCTGAAGTGTAAGAAGCTGCGGTCATTAGACCACTGCTTCTTACACCTTACGCCACTTAACGTATTTTGCGAAAGCGAGCAGACAACTTCTCAAGTTGAGGAGCTTGTCCACTTGACCTTTAATACATGGGGGCCCTTTAAAACTACTTTTAATAATGACAATATGGTCACCATACGCATATGGCTCTAGAGCAGCTTTTGCTGCTTAGTACATGGAGCCCCAGGAGATGAATTTACAAATTGGTTATCTTCTAAATGCAAGATAGTTTTTAAGTTGACTTTTAAAAGTGACATATATATCCCAAGTTGGTTTAAGTCAATTAAAAAAAATAGCTGACTTGATACTAGAGATATAGAAGATGTCTATCTACAAATAACTGAATTGCAACTGACCTGAGGTTGATTTGTTAAATACTTCTAATGGTGTAGATTAAGGGATAGATTACAAGTGGAATGCTAACTTTTGCACGCAAGTGATATAGTTTTTTGGTGTGGCTTTTTGCGCGCGTCGGAAATAGCGCTCGTATTACAAGTTGAAAGTATATGTGTTCGCTCAAGCACAATCGCGATTTGCGCTAGTCATGTTAGCGTGACTGACGAACTTGCGCAAAGGTTAGTTTCAAAAGTGGCATTATACACAACATAAATACATTTGAAAGTACAGTTACACTCACATAAACAATATCTGATAAAATTATTATTAAAAGATTATAAAAAGTTACAAAGGCTCAAAGATATATGGTATAATGTATCGCTCTAACATAAATAAACATACATAGACATATCTAAATATGTGTATGTATGTATGTATGTATATATATGCATATCTGTGTTTATAAGTATTTACATAAATATATACATATATATATATATACAGTGAGGCCTCGGTTTACGAATTTAATTCGTTCTCCGGGTCGTTTCGTATTGCGAAAAATTCGTAAACCGAAACACGGTTTCCCATAGGAATGCATTGAAAATCAATTAATGCGTTCCGGAGGTCCGAAAAAATTCAAGTAAAGTGTCCAAAAAAGGCTCCAAAAGGCTCCAAAAGGCTTAACAACTTGCTGCAAATGGCTCCAATGTCTCCAAAAGGCTCCACAACTTGCTGCAAATGGCTCCAAAAGGCTTAACAACTTGCTGCAAATGGCTCAAAAGGCTCAACAACTTGCTGCAAAATGGCTCCAAAACCTCTCCAACACCTCTACACTGGTACCCAAACTTCATTAATTCAATCATACTTGAGTATGCAGGGGGCACAGGGGCCACTGGTTTCGTATTGCGAAAAATATTCGTAAACCGAGGGGGGCAAACCGGCATTTTGACCGGCATTTTGTTTCGTATTGCGAAAAAAATTCGTAAACCGAGTCGTGCGTAAACCGGGGCCTCACTGTATATATATATATATATATGTATATACATATAGAACATTTTCTTCTATGTGAAGAACATTGGAATGAAAAATATGAGAATCTTGATTCAGGTTAAGCGCACTTGAAGGTAGTTTTCTTAGGTATATTAAATATAAAAGTAATTCAAAATATATTAATAATTATTATAGAGGTTCTAAAACATTCTAAAAAATACCTATGTATTCTTATGATTTTATAGACATTTTTAGAACCTCTTTAATAATGTTTAATAATTATTGTTAATATATTTTACATTATGTATATATTTAATATCTACATAATACGGGTTAAGATAACTGTCTTTAAGTACACTAACCCAACACCGTGTTAGACCTACAGTGCTAAACACAAATCGCGATTGGCATATTATACATTCCAAAGTTCTTCACATAGAACAATAATATTTATATTTATATATCTATTTCTGTATGTATCTGAATAATTTTAATTATATATATCTATACCTACTGTATATATCTAAATTAATATATACAAGTATAGGTATTTATACAGATGTACATAGAAATATATATTGAAGTATGTATATTACATGTATTTCAATGTTAAGAACATTGGAATGTACACTATTAATAGCTCAGTTCGGGTAAGTGCATGTGTATTGAAAGTTTTTTCAGTTTGTGTGTGCCATTGAAGTCTATAGGGAAAATATGTTAACACAGTAACAATGTCTGAAGTCCAACTCTTTACACGCATTAGTTTCGCTCAAATTTTTACTTTCAACTTTGTGCAAATGTTTACTTTCAACCTGTAATACGAGAGCTGTACAACGACCACAAAAATGTAACTTCTAGCTAAATTAAAGCTAGATTGGCAGCACTAAATAGTGCTACATTGGTTATTTAACATGTAAATTGCTTAAATTGAATTTTTAAAACAAAAATAATACAAAGTAAGACTCTGCAGCTCACCCCTCTAGCTAACCCACAAATAATCTGAGATCTCCAAAAACACTGATAACAGTATACAAATATTATGTCTGTTTGGACATTGTAACATATGCCTGCTTGATATCACTTGATTGCCTTCCCTGCTACTGACAATCATACTGTTTGGGGAGTATCTGCATTCAACTTACCTGCCAAATTAATGAATCATTCATGCACCTGCTCTGCTTATTACTCTGGCATACAGTCCTAAATAATATTATATTCTGTGAACCTGCAGCAATCTTCTACCAGTTTACTCTGAAGCCTATTAACTATAAGTCACAGTATCAATTTATGTTTCCATTGAAGCCAGAATATATTGTATACACATGTTTTAGTCTCCATGAATTCTACAACAACTTCTTACAACTATGAATCACAGAATATCATCTATCCACGTCCAGGATACTCTTCCCCGGGTCAGAGGTTGGTGTTTCCAATTCCCTACCACTGCCCTGAGGGTCTGTATACTGAGCGCATATACACCGGAACATGACAGACATATATATTACAGTGAAGTGCACTTTCACTGATTATAAAACATTGTAGTGTTTGGAACAATACAAGAGTTATCACTCTCTACTGGTTTCCTGATTGGTCAGCTGAGAACATGTGCTGAGGGAGTCACATGATCGTGTGTCTTGGGAGAGATGCTGGATGAGTGTACATGCTGATTTGTGTTTAGCGTCGAATTTACACAATGACACAGCGGTACTCACGTACACATCATGGAGCCTTAGACCATTCAATATCTGTGCTGTGAACCATTGGAGGTCTGGTAAGAGTATTCCGGGTAAGCCCGGTCATTCAAACCAAAGATTTAATTGACTTAACACTGATCAAACTATACTTTGAAGGATCACTTACAGAGTGTCATTTGGGATTTTATGCATATTATTCTCTGAAGTTTTTATGTATGGTGTTTTTTTATTTGTGTGTTGTGGCCACAACCTTTTGGGTTTATATTATGGTTGAGTAAATTATATTTTATATTTCACATCCATACCATATGTATTTTTTTATAATCTATTAATTAGTTCATATATCCCTTGTGTTTAGCGCTTCCCATTTTGTTGGTTAAACTTAAATTGATTTTTCACTTGGAGGTATGTTCAGTTTATTTTGTGATGGATTTTCTATTTTATATCACCATTTATAGTAGTGGAACTCCCTAGACATTTAGATTTGATCCCTAGACATTTAGGTTTGTCGTCAACTTTGTTATTACTAGAAAATGTTACAGTATAGATTATAACTATTTTTTTTATCAATTACAGTCCTTAGGACACACTATTAGGCTACATTTTTATATTGGATATAGGAACTTGAGCACATTTAAAATAGTCAACTGATTAATAACCTTCTCTCATACATGGGTAATCCTGAAAATCTAGCCTATTAGTGTGCCTTGATGACTGGAATTCAGAAACAATAAACTATAGAATCAAGCCTTACTTAAAGCTCTCATTGCTGCAATACACATCTTAGTGAAGCTCCTGGAGTTAAATTAAGCTTTTTTAGTTATTTTCTGAAGTTACCTTTAGCTAACTTATATTACTTTATACCATTGTTAGAAGTCAACTCTTCTGATTTTTGGTAAATTCAAGGAGTGGATGATTTGACCATGCTCTTGCCCATGCTCTTTAGGACAGCTACTTGGCAAAGTACTTTACATGCCTGGGAGCCATTTTGCAACCTGTTGCAATCTATAAGTATTGTGACCTTTGAAATGTGCCCTGTGTGAGTGGTGGAGCGTAGGACTGGAGCTGCTGCACATTAATAACCCTTCCCCAAGTACCGGGCTTATGTAATTCTATTATAGGATTGATCTCTATATCTTTATAAAAGCTGTTTGAAGTCTTTGTCAGTCAACTAGAAACAATTTCCTCATGGACATTTAAATCATTCAACACCACTCATCGAATCTACTTTTTGAATTAATAGCAGATTCTTATCTATCTATCATGGCCTTATTACCTGAAGGGGTTATAATAATGGCAGCTCAGTGGGAAGAAGTGATTGTTTTATTAGATTGGAGCGGATGTTAATGTCAGCCTTTCAGAAGTTGTCTTCCAGTCACTCATATGGGATGAAAGTAGATTCTGCAATTAGCAAGATCAAAATGCTTGACAAGCAGATAATCACTGTTTCTTTTGATACAGCCATATTCTACAACGCTGGAGACAAGGCCATGCAGAGGAATTTCTCTCCCCCTACAGAAGGAGACAGCTTGCATGCACTACAGATCGTTTCTAACAGCCTCAAAGCTAACCCATTTTGTGCCAATGGATCCCATTGTGCCCTTATCATTGAGATCAGCTCTGCATATCTCACAAGTACCTCTGTTTCCTAAAGGGGTAAGACATGCTGGACCTCTCTTGAAGTTTTATTCATGCCTACTAAATACAATATTTAAAGAGACTCTTATAGCAGACTTATCTGCATTTGCTACTGTATTTTCTTTCTGTGCATACGCCAATTTTGGTTTATGTACAGTAGCAGTTGGAGTGGGTTAATGGGTGACTTAGAGACTATTGAGGACATTATCCTTCACATAATCACTGCTGGCTCTTGCCTGATGTTGCTGGGCTCACTCAATTAATCAAACAGCCTACTAAAGTGTTGTAAATATTTAGCAATTCATAAGAGTGCATATAGATATATGGTAAGCTATACAATAATACTGTTATTATATTATGCTATTGATAATAAGATATTACACTAAGCAATGGGGCTGATAAGTTTTACTGCTAACTTGCTAAATGTATCTAATATATATATTTTTTTACTGTCAGGTTCCATTATGTAGACTGTGTAGGAAATCTTTGAGACAATGGGGCCCATTTACGGAGCTTGTGGGCCTGTGTTTCTGGCGAGTCTTCAGACTCGCCAGAAACAGCAGTTATGAAGCAGTGGTCTAAAGACCGCTGCTCCATAACCCTGTCCCCCTGCTCTGATGAGGCGGACAGAGATCGCCGGAAATCAACCCGATCGAGTACGATCGGGTTGATTGTCACCCCCTGCTGGCGGCTGTTTGGCCATGAATCTGCAGGGGGCGGCATTGCACCAGCAGCTCTTTTACCCCTATTTCCCCCCATTATTCTTCTAGATCATATTGTATTCTAAGTGGTAAATGAGTGGCCATTATGTAACCTTTAGGGAGCACATTTTTGTTTTACAAATAATTATATAAAGGAGATATTTCAAAAGAGTATGAGGTGATATCACTTTCCTTATATTGTATGTGACTTACAGATATCTAGTTGTTTGCTCTTTAAGTGGAGCATATCATTTAACTTGGGAAATGTACCAATTGTATCTATGTTTTTTGGATTTAATTCTATGAATGCTCGTTAGTCTTTTCAGTATTTGTTTACTCCTGATTGTAAGTATACAATATTAATTTACCTTATTTAAAATAAGAGAAAAAAGTGCACAACATAACACTATCGGCTAGATTTAGAGTTCTGCGGCCAAAGGGGTGCGTTAGCTATGCGTGCTTCCCCCCCCCCCCGCACCTTTTAAATACTGCTGGTATTTAGAGTTCACAGAAAGGCTGCGTTAGGCTCCAAAAAGGGAGCGTATAGCATATTTACCGCCACTGCAACTCTCGATACCAGCGGTGCTTACGGACGCGGCCAGCTTCAAAAACGTGCTCGTGCAAGATATCCCCATAGGAAACAAAGCAGCGTTAAGCTCCTAACGCAGCCCCATTGTTTACTATGGGGAAACACTTCCTAAGTCTACTATAATAAATGTATTAACCCCTAAAGCTAACTCTAACCCAAACCCTAACACCCCCCTAAGTTAAATATAATTTAAATCTAACTAAATAAATTAACTCTTATTAAATAAATTATTCCTATTTAAAGCTAAATACTTACCTGTAAAATAAACCCTAATATAGCTACAATATAAATTATAATTATAGTGTAGCTATTTTAGGGTTTTTATTTATTTTACAGGCAACTTTGTATTTATTTTAACCAGGTAGAATAGCTATTAAATAGTTAATAACTATTTAATAGCTACCTAGTTAAAATAATTACAAAATTACCTGTAAAATAAATCCTAACCTAAGTTACAATTAAACCTAACACTACACTAGCAATAAATTAATTAAATAAAATACCTACAATTATCTACAATTAAACCTAACACTACACTATCAATAAATAAATTAAATAAAATACCTACAAATAAATACAATTAAATAAACTAACTAAAGTACAAAAAATAAAAAAGAACTAAGTTACAAAAAATAAAAAAATATTTACAAACATTAGAAAAATATTACAACAATTTTAAACTAATTACACCTACTCTAAGCCCCCTAATAAAATAACAAAGCCCCCCAAAATAAAAAAATGCCCTACCCTATTCTAAAATTAAAATAGAAAAGCTCTTTTACCTTACCAGCCCTTAAAAGGGCCATTTGCGGGGCATGCCCCAAAGAATTCAGCTCTTTTGCCTGGAGAAAAAAAACATACAATACCCCCCCCAACATTACAACCCACCACCCACATACCCCTAATCTAACCCAAACCCCCCTTAAATAAACCTAACACTAAGCCCCTGAAGATCTTCCTACCTTATCTTCACCACACCGGGTATCACACCGATCCGTCCTGGCTCCAATGTCTTGATCCAAGCCCAAGCGGGGGGCTGAAGACATCCATCCTCCGGCTGAAGTCTTGATCCAAGCGGGCAGAAGAGGACATCCGGACCGGCAAACATCTTCATCCAAGCCGCATCTTCTATGTTCTTCCATCTGATGACGACCGGCTCCATCTTGAAGACCTACAGCGCGGATCCATCCTTTTCTTCCGACGACTAGACGATGAATGAAGGTTCCTTTAAGGGACGTCATCCAAGATGGCGTCCCTCGAATTCCGATTGGCTGATAGGATTCTATTGAATCAGCCAATCAGAATCAAGTTCAATCTGATTGGCTGATCCGATCAGCCAATCAGATTGAGCTCGCATTCTATTGGCTGTTCCGATTGGTGAACAACCTGGGTTGTTCTTGCTGATTGGTGGATCAATTCACCCACCAATAAACAAGTGCTGTCCAGGGTGCTGAATTAATAATTGGCTGGCTCCTTAGCTTAGATGCCTTCTTTTTCAAATAAAGATAGCAAGAGAATGAAGAAAAAATGATAATAGGAGTAAATTAGAAAGTAAAATTTCATGCTCTATCTGAATCATGAAAGAAAAAATTTGGGTTCAGTGACCCTTTAACATTAAAATGGTAAAATATAGAAAAGGTATGAAGAGAAGACCAAGTTTCCGCCTTGCAAATCAGTTCCAAGGAGGCTTCATTCTTGAATGCCCAAGAAGTAGATACAGATCTAGTAGAATGTGCAGTAACTCTTTTGGGCAATGGTTTTCCCTCAACCAAGTTAGCTTTACATATTGACTGCTTCAGCCATGATGCTAATAGTCATTACCATAGCCTTTTGACCTTTCCTGATGACTGAAAAGTGGAAAAACAGGCTAGAGGTCTGTCTAAAATATGTAGTAGCCTGAAGATACAATTTGAAGGCTCTAACCACATCCAATTTGTGTAGAAGATGTTTTTTAGAATTAGAGAGTTTGGGCACAAAGAAGGAACATCAATTTCCAATTAATGTTCTCAGAAGATACAACCTTAGGAAGAAAATCATATTTAGTTCTAAGAACTGTTTTATCCTGATGAAAAACCAAAAAGGGGGAAAGTTCAGAAACTCTTCTAGCTGAAGAAATAGCTAGAAAAAAAAGAAACTTCCAAGACAACAATTCCAAATTATGCATGGGTTCAAAAGGAAGACCTTGTAAAATGGATAGAACTAGATTTAGATTCCAAGGTAGAAAAATAACATAATTAATATCAGGCAACTTAGCCAATTTTTTATGGAATAAAACAGATAGACTAAATTTGACCTTTTGAAGAACTAGGCAATAAACCTTTCTCCAGACCATCCTTGTAATGCTCGTGGGATATTTCCCTATAAGACAAAACTTGGCCAGTAGTCTTCTTATTCTGGAGTCAAGTGGAAGAATAAGAAAATATCCCTTAACAAAGTGAGTTTAAGAAATGAGGTAAGCAGTACTCATGGTAGACAGGGTAGTCCCTCACGGCAATAAGTGTAAGGCAGAGAATGGTTAGAGACAAGCAAAGCAAAATCTGTCAACAGAAAGGCAAGCTAGCAGTACAGCAGTTCAGGGGTAAACCAGTAGAGTGGTCAGGAACAGGCAGAGGTCAACAACAATAAGGTAATTAGCAGTTCAGGGGTTAAGCAATAGAGTAGTCTTGAAACAGGCAGAGTTCAGTAACGATAAGGCAAACAGCAGTTCAGGTAGAAAATATAAGCACCCAGGAGCTGTAACATCTTGTCCCTTTAAGGGGAGGTATCTTTCTTGTGTGAGGTCTATTTAAGTCGCTGGATACTTCAAATCACTGCTTGGTATTGAAGTATCCAGCTTCTCCTAAGCCGTTCCTGTGTCTCCTACCTGTGTCATTGGATCCTTTTTTCCTCTGCAAGTGTAATCTGTTCCTAGGAAGACCTCCGACTCTTTTCTGCGGATTACCCCTCAGTTTTCTACAATATGAAGAAGTACTCCTCTGCCTACAGGAGCTCCACGGCAATCTCCGTTCCCACAGCCTGACCCACTCACGCTGTCGGCTCTGACATCACTCTCCAAAGCCGCATCTTCCACAGCGTGTGCTCCGAGTATTACCTGCTCTCTTGCCTGCTCCTTACAACGCTCACTGACTTAACAACTAGAAGAGCTAAGCCTCTCTCCTCACTCTGTACTTTATATTACTTTTTGCTTCTCATATGCTGGTAGCTAACAGTCATTTTTATCTGCAGTATTCTTTAGGGAAAACTTCTGTTAAATGATACAGATATTGAGCCCTAAGTACATGTTTTCTGTATAAACTGAACTCTGGTCAGATACTAAGGATAGTTTGAAGCTTTATGTTACAGAATACCAAGCCTATAAAAGAGTTGTTACATCACCATGATGAATCCTGGGGATATTACAGCACATGTAATGGACTTGTCACACAAAGTGGATCAATTGTCTCAAGGTCTTAGGGACCTACAAGTAGAAAACCTTACACTAAGAAACATCATAAAAGAGGGCTTAAGTGCTGTTAAAACCCCAAAGATTAATGTTCCTGATCCACCATATCCCCACCAGAGAAATTCTATGGAGATAGAAAAACCTTTAGGCAATTTCATAATACCTGCAAGTTATTTCTCACACTTAAACCCAAAACATTCCCAAATGACCGTATTAAAGTTTTAACTGTAATATCCTTCCTGAGGGGAGAGCCCAGATTATGGGCTGATATTTTCCTAGACAAAGATGACCCTATCCTTAACTCCATAGAAGATTTTTTAAAGCTATGTCTGATCTGTACGAGGATCCCCATAGGCAGTTAACTGCCGATACTAAGCTCCGTGCACTTAAACAAAACAAGAGACCAGTTGAGGAATACATTGCTGAATTCAAAATTCCCAGTGGAATCAGGTCACCATAAAAACCGAATTTTGAATTGGTTTAAATGAGCATATAAAAGATGAATTAGCCAGGATAGATATCCCTGATAGCTTAGAGTCCCTCATGTCTCCAGTAATAAAAATAGATAGACACATTAGAGAAAGGAAACAAGAAAAATACAATCCTGAGACATATGTTAAAACAACTCCACACAAAACTCCTTTGCATTCTACAAGGAATAATGAAGAAGCAATGGAGATTGGGTTCATTAGAGGACCACTCTCTTCTGAGGAAAAGGTTTGAAGAAAAGAAAAGGGGCTCTGCCTTTACTGTGCATCCAAGGACTACCCAGTCACTGATTGTCCATCCCTGAAAAGACAGAAATTGGGTAAGATTTATAACTCTCAAAATGTAGTCTCTTTAACAACTATGAACCCCACTTATTTCGTTGTTACTGTTTCATTACCGTGGGGACAACACCGGCACAATCTTGATGCAGTTGTGGATTCTGGCACATATGCCAGTTACATAGCTATAAGTGTTGTAAACCATAATAAAATACCTATAGTTGAAAAGAAAAAAACTATATCTGTGCGTCTCATTGATGGCAAGCATTTAAAAACAGGTCCTATCACTCATCAGACTATCCCAATTCTAACTACGATACAAAATTCCCATCAGGAATTTATTTCATTTGGCATTATAACCTCCCCTATCTTCCCATTGGTATTGGGGTTACACTGGTTAAGCAAACATCAACCCCAAATACACTGGGCAGATAAAAACATTGATTTTACATCACCATACTGTCTCTCTATCTGTTTCCCATCTCATCCTCTTCTTCATGTTTCAGAAAACCAAATACCCCACTTCTATTCTGATTTTTTACAAATGTTTGATAAAAAGGAGGCTGAGACACTACCACCTCATAGGGATTATGACTGCCCTATTGAGCTATTACCTGGGTCAGTAGTCCCATATGGTCATATATTTGCCCTTTCCAAACCTGAACTAGACAAACTCAAGGAATATATCAATGAAAACCTTAGGAAGGGCTTTATACGCTCTTCTACTTCCCCGGCTGGGGCAGGTATATTTTTCATGACCAACAAAGATAAAACTCTTCGTCCCATAGTTGACTACCGAGAACTCAATAAAATCACAAGGAAGGATAGATACCCTTTGCCACTCATCCCAGAGTTGATTGAAAGGCTTCATGGATCAGTTATTTACACTAAACTTGATTTACGGGGTGCTTACAACCTGATCCGTGTCCACTCACTGCATTTAGAACCCGTTACGGGTTGTTTGAGTACACTGTTATGCCCTTTGGACTGTGTAATGCCCCTGCAACTTTCCAAAGGTTCATCAATGATGTGTTTAATGACATATTGGATACATTCATAGTAATATATTTAGATGATATCCTCATATTTTCACCAAATCTTACAGATCACATCAAACACGTTAGGATGGTTTTATCCAGGTTACAGGCCCATCAGTTGTACGTCAAGCCCGAAAAATGCATCTTTCATTTTAATGAAATCACTTTTTTGGGGTACCACATCTCTCCTAAGGGTATATACATGGAGAAAACAAAAATCCAAACAATATTAGACTGGCCTATACCAAAAAATAAAAAGCAAGTCCAGAAGTTTCTCGGTTTTTCTAACTTTTATAGGAAGTTTATTAAAAACTTCTCTTTGATTGCCAAACCCTTAACTAACCTCACTAAAACTGAGTTACCCTTTTATTGGAACACACTTGCATATAATGCCTTCTCTTTTCTTAAGACAGCCTTTACCACCACTCCCATCCTTTCATACCCATACCCAAAGCTCCAATACACTTTAGAAGTAGATGCTTCACATTTCGCTATTGGTGCAGTTCTATCCCAAAAATCTCCTACCACTGGGTTATTACATCCCATTGCATATTATTCAAGGGTACTATCACCTGCTGAACTAAACTATCATGTAGGAGAAAAAGAACTCCTGGCTATGAAAAGTTCTTTAGAAAACTGGAGACACCTGCTTGGGGGTACTGTTGAACCCATTATTGTCTATACCAACCATCATAACTTACAATTCCTCAAGACCACACGTACCTTAACTTCTAGACAGGTCAGGTGGAGTCTCTTTTTCTCCAGATTCAACTATGTTATTACATACAGACCAGCACTTAAAAACGCTAAAGCTGACATACTTTCTAGACTCCCAAACAGGCCTCATCTAGGCACTAAGGATGAAGCTCTCACCCCCCTAGACAAAATTTTGGGTGTTCTAACTCCATGTAAACAACTCTTAAAGGAACAACAGTCAGTTGATACAACTAAATTCCCTTATGATCTACAAAAAGATGGAGATGGGTTGTTGTACAACGAGACTTAACTATACATTCCTCCTAACCTCAGAAAACAAATTCTTATTGCATTTCATGACTCCCAGTTGGCTGGTCACCCCGGTATAGACAAAACTTCTGAGCTCATTAAAATATCTTACTGGTGGCCAAAACTAGCCATAGATGTAAAACAACATGTCGAATCATGCGAGGTTTGCACCGCATGTAAGACAGATAGGAAAAAATCTTCTGTCTCTCCCGGTCCCTGACAGGCCATGGAAAGAGATAGTGATTGATTTTATAGTAGAATTGCCTGTGTCTGAGAAAAAACAACACTATAATGGTGGTTGTGGACTTATTCTGCAAAATAGCTCATTTCGTCCCTTATAATAAGTTACCTACTGGTCTTGAAACAGTTAAACTACTCATAAACCAAGTTATCAAACTTAATGGAATCCCAACTTCCATTACCACCGACAGGGGATCTCAGTTTACTTAGAAAGTTTGGAAACAACTATGCCAAACACTCAAAATTGATCAGCGATTATCGACCGCCTTCCATCCTCAATCCAATGGCCAGACTGAACGCATCAACCATTGGTTAGAGGAATACATCAGATGTTACACTACCCATCATCATAATGACTAGTCGTCATTGCTTCCACTCGCAGAATTTGCACATAATAATACCCATCATGATTCTATAAAAACTACTACTTTTTTTTGCAAATTATGGATACCATCCATCTTTTCACCTTTTTCCTGACATCCACAGTGATTGTCCCATAGTGAATGATCTCACCAACACCTTGTCGGAGGCTTTCCCCTTCTATCCGATAACAATAAAACTGCACAACTGAGACAGAAGAGATATTATGATTTGAGACGTAGACCATCGCCCTCATATGCTGTTGGTGACCTCGTCTGGCTGTCCACCAGACTTCGGTTTATGGTTCCTTGTAAAAAGTTTAACAAAAAATTAATTAATCTACAGAATAATTAATGACAATGCTGTCACTTTGATGCTTCCGGCCCAATTTCGGATCCATCCAACATTGCTTTGCTCAAGCCTTATAAGTCTCTCAGGAACTATCATTCCCCTTCTTCTGACCTTTTACCTGTCGCACTAGATGTGGAATATGAAGTGGAGTCCGTTCTTGATTCCAGGAAGGTTTCTGGTCATTTGCAGTATCTCATCCATTGGAAGGGGTACCCTAGTGAGGGAACCTTCGGCAAATCTCTCTGCTCCTAGACTGGTCTCTCTGTTTCATAGGCGCCATCCCGATCGCCCCAGACCTTGAACCACAGAGTGGTTCGCTAGGGGGGGAGCTCTGTAACATCTTGTCCCTTTAAGGGGAGGTATCTTTCTTGTTTGAGGCCTATTTAAGTCGCTGGATACTTCAAATCACTGCTTGGTATTGAAGTATCCAGCTTCTCCTAAGCTGTTGCTGTGTCTCCTACCTGTGTCATTGGATCCTTTTTTCCTCAGCAAGTGTAACCTGTTCCTAGGAAAACTTCCTACTCTTTTCTGCGGATTACCCCTCAGTTTTCTACAAAACAAAGAAGTACTCCTTCTCTGCCTACAGCAGCTCCATGGCAATCTCCGTTCCCACAGCCTGACCCGCTCACGCTGTCGGCTCTGACATCACTCTCCCGAGCCGCATCTTCCACAGCGTGTGCTCCGGTTATTACCTGCTCTCTTGCCTGCTCCTTACAACGCTCACTGACTTAAAGGGACACTGTACCCAAAAATTTTCTTTCATGATTCAGATTGAGCATGAAATTTTAAGCAACTTTCTAATTTACTCCTATTATCAAATTTTCTTCATTCTCTTGGTATCTTTATTTGAAATGCAAGAATGTAAGTTTTGATGCCGGCCCATTTTTGGTGAACAACCTGGGTTGTCCTTGCGGATTGGTGGATAAATTCATCCACCAATAAAAAAGTGGTGTCCAGAGTACTGAAACCAAAAAAAGCTTAGATGCCTTCTTTTTCAAATAATGATAGCAAGAGGACGAAGAAAAATTGGTAATAGGAGTAAATTAGAAAGTTGCTTAAAATTGCATGCTCTTTCTGAATTACAAAAGAAAAAAATGGGTACAGTGTCCCTTTAACAACTAGAAGGGGTAAGCCTCTCTCCTCATTCCGCACTTCATATTACTTTTTGCTTCTCATATACCGGTAGCTAACAGTCACTTTTATCTGCAGTATTCTTTAGGGAAAACTTATAGTGTTTGTTTATTTTTCCACTCTGTTGGTATTACCATCTCCAAACTTGCACGACCCTATAAGTTTCCCTAAGATTAAACTATCATACTTGACATAGGTAATATTATAAAACTTAGTATTTACCTATATATATATACCATGATACATTATTTTACTAAACTTCTGTTAAATGATACAGATATTGAGCCCTAAGTACATGTTTTCTGTTTAAACTGAACTCTGGTCAGATACTAAGGATAATTTGAAGCTTTATGTTACAGGAGCACACACAGTAACACCTATACTTGGGCAAAGTGCATAAAGTGAGAGGTACTTACATAGGCGCAGGTTCGCGTTAAGAACAGCAAACAGGAGAGCAACATCAGAGGCCAGAAGTGGCATGCGGCAATGACATCATTGCCACAACAACCGCCGCAACCATGGCAACGGCTGTGGTAGGAGAGGCAGAGCTGCTGCTAAGATGGAGCAGCGTGACAATCCCAGAGAAACTGAAGAATTCTTGGAATTCTAAAAGATTTCCAAGAAAAACCTCTAGAAGAACACTAAAGAAAATAATAATTCCAAACTTTATGGTAAATCTTCTGAGTGACTGTTTTCCTGGCTTGTAAAAGTGTGGAGATCACAGAATCTGAGAAACCTCTACCCCTTCTGTCTAAGAAGGGGCAAAGAATGGAGAGCCTGAAGGATCACAATAAAATGTTGATGGTTAATCTTGCCTCCTGAGGAGACCACACTCCCTGCACCCTCTGGAACGCACAAGCAGTGCCCCAACCCAACAGGCTTGCATTTTTAGTGTTATAAGTCCAAATAGGCTGAAGAGATGAGGCTCCAAGTTTCAAGCAAGGGCTTTCCATCCACCATGAGAGAGACTGTTTGACTGATGAACTGAGCTCTAATTGCTGCTCTAGATGAAAGCAATCCTTTGACCACTGTCAAAGCATGGATAATTGATGGGGATGAAGATGAAAATGAGCAAAAGGTACTGAGTCTCATGTCGCTACCATAAGACCCACTACTTCCATGCATTAAGCTACATATGGAGAATGAGCCATCTGTATAGAATGAAAGGCTTTCTATAGTTTGTCTTTGCGGGACTCTATGAGAAGCAAGCACATTTGAACAGAGTATATTATCACTCCCAGAAAGACTACCCTTCTAGCTGGGGATAAACTCATTGGAACATTGATGTTCCATCCATAATCCTGAAGGATGGAAATTACCTTCTGGGTATGAGAGGATGCTAGAGAAAAAGATGGGGCTTGTATCAAGATGTCATCCAATTAAGGAGCAATGGAGATTCCCTGTGTTCTGCCACCGAGCCCTTAAAACCTTTGTGAAAATGCAAGGGGCAGTGGCTAAACCAAAAGGTAGAGCCATAAACTGGTAATGCTTGTTGAGAAAAGCAAATATTAGAAATTGGAAATGGTCCTTATGAATTGGGATGTATAAATAAGTACCCTTCAACTCTATAGTTGTCATTAATTTACCTTTTTGAACCAGGGGTAAATTGGTGTGGATTGTCTCTATCATGAATGAAGGAACTCAGACAAATGTATTCAGAGTCTTTAGGTCTAGAATGGGACGAAAGGAGTCCTCCTTCTTTGGGACAATAAAGAGGTTGGAATAGAATCCTTTTCCCTGTTGAGAGACCTGGACATGTTGTATTACTCCCAAATTCTCTAAATCATGAACACATTGAATAAATGCAGCTGCCTTTAGAGGATCCTTTGGATCATGAGGCAGATTTAACTGTTCCCAGGGAGGCCTGGTGTAAAATCGTATGCGATAACTATGGGAAATAATGTTGAGGACCCAGGAATCTTGAACTGATCAGCACCAGGCCCTCTCAAATTGAATCAATCTGCCCCCCTACCAGATAATCCTCTGGACAGAGGGCTGTCCCTTAAAGCAGATTTCTGATTGGAGTTGAGCTTCTTGGTTTGTTTGTTCTTAGACCAGGAAGATCCTGGCTTCCAGGAAGTTTTGGAGACGTCATATTCTGATTGGAAGATGATTTCTGATCTCTAGTGGAATGAAAGGAACAAAAATTATTTGTTCGCTTATATTTTCCCTTTCTTCTTGTACTAAGAAAGAAAAGCTCCTTTACCACACTTTTAATGATAGAGTCTAACTCTGATATAAAAAGCAATTTACCTTCAAAGGGAATTGATAAAAGTCTATTTTTATAACCATATCAGCTGACCAGGATTTAAGTCATAAAGCTTTCCTTAGCAGAACAGTAATAGACATATTTTTAACATCATGTTTAATGATGTCAAAAACAGTATTGAATATAAAATCATTAGACATCTTAAGGACTTTAATGCAGTTACGAATATTCTCAGATGACTGCTCAAGAAGCATCTGAGAAAGTGAATCACACCAAAAAGATGCTGCAGCGCCCATGCATGTAATTTCAACTGCTGGTCTAAGCTGAAGAGCCAATTGAGAAAATAGTTTTTTTAGCTAAGACTTCAATTTGCGGTTCATTGGGTCCTTAAACAAGGAACTATCCTCCATGAGTATAGTTATACGTTTTGATAGAGTAATAAAGTCTTTAACCAAATCTGGAGCTTTAAATGCTTTAAATGCCTTAGGAGCCATTGGTGGAGATTTGAAAATCTGATTTAACTTATTTACATGTTTTGGAGTTCCAGTATACTGTTCTGACATTTATAAGTTGTAGAAGAAAACAGATATAATCCACTCTAAGGGGCCAATTTATCAAGCTCTGGATGGAGCTTGAGGGCCCCTGTTTCTGGTGAGCCTGCAGGCTCACCAGAAACAGCAGTTATGAAGCAGCGGTCTAAAGACCGCTGCTCCATAACCCTGTCCGCCTGCTCTGAGCAGGCGGACAGACATCACCACAATTCAACAACTCGAGTACAATCAGGTTCATTGACACACCCCTGCTGGCAGCCGATTGGCCACAAGTCTGCAGGGGGCAGCGTTGCACCATATTGCTCTCTGCATTCAGCGAGGTCTTGCGGACCTGATCCGCACTGTCGGATCAGGTCTGCAAGACCTATGATAAATAGGCCTCTAAATCTGAATGTTGAATCAGGCTCTGTTTCAGTCACCGGTTCAGGATAATCCAAGGAGATTTCTCCCTCAGATGCCTCGTAAAGGGACTCATCTGAGTCAGAGGTTTGCAAACTAGGTGGCAACAGAGCTAGATATTCAGTTCCTTGTGACTGACATTGAAGATGAGGAAAATTTCCAGATTTACATCTGCGCTTCCTAGTTTTTTGTAAAGTATTTTTAAACT